>NC_081407.1:694948424-695248424 GCF_030272615.1 Cryptomeria japonica
TTTGCAGAGGTTGAGAGAAGAAAAGTTCTTGATAAACCTTAAGATGTGTACTTTCATGAAGGAAGAATTAGTCTATTTGGGATTTGTGATAGCTGAAGATGCTTTGAAGATGGGCCCTGAGAAAGTAAAAGAAATTGTTGAATGGCCTACACCGGAAAGCATTGGAGAGATAAGATCATTTCATGGTTTGGCTAGTTTTTACCAGAAATTCATTAGAAATTTGACTTATGTTTGTAACCCTATGACTAAGACAACGAGGGGAGATAGGAAGGAAATCAAATGGCCCACCGGAGCAAACAAAAGTTTTGAATTGCTGAAGCGGAAAGTGACTGAGTAGCCTGTGTTAGCATTACTGGACTTCAACAAAGTATTTCAAGTGGATTGTGATGCAAGTGAAACTGCAATTGGAGTCGTATTAAGTCAGGAAGGGAGAGAAATATCTTATTTTAGTGAGAAATTAAATGATGCTCGAAGGAGATATTCAATGTATGTTCAAGAGTTTTATGCCATAATTCAAGCCTTCAAGAAGTGGAGACATTACGTGTTGCCTAAGAAGTTTGTGTTGTATACTGATCATCAAGCTTTGAAGTATTTGAACAGTCAGAGTAAGTTGAATCATAAACATGTGAAATGGGTAGAATTTCTACAAAGTTACACCTTTGTGTTGAAGCATAGAAGTGGGAAATCTAACAAAGTTGTTGATGCATTGAGTAAAAGAAGGAATTTATTGACAAAAATGAGAGTGACAATATTAGAATTTGAGGAGTTGAAGACCTTGTATGATGATGACCTGGATTTTGCACAATCTTGGAGAGCATGTAGAGAACCGGTTACGGTAGACTGAAGCAAGTGATTGGATTACTTCATTCAGGATGGGATGTTATTTAGAGGAGTTTAGTTGTGAATACCTAAGAGTTTTATGAGGTAGAATCTTGTGAAGTGGAAAGGAAAACCAGTTGAAGATTCATCCTAGATTTCTCAGGCAGAGGTAGACCACCTTGGTTTTCCTCTAACCCCAACAAAGTGATAGACTCACTTTTTCAACAACCTCGGATGTCTGATGCAAGAGCATCCCCGGTTTGTGGCAATCTTGCATTAACCAAAAATATTTCCTTTCGGATTTTCTTTCTAATTTGCAGTTTCAGCATTTCATTCTTCATTTTTTAGCTTTGGCTCATTGGATCTCGAGGAGTTGGATTTTTGCTTAAAGACTTGATCATCTAGAGAACCTTTCCAGTTTGATTGTGGCAATGAAGAATGCTTCTTAAGGGTTTTGAGTAGGGAAAATACTAAACCACATTTTACCCCACCAGAATATGATGGAAAGTTGGATGAATTGATGGATTGGGTCTCGAAGATGGAGAAATATTTTAATTTTGAGAACACTGCAAAACAAAGGGAGGTGAAATATGCATGTACTCGGTTGAAAGGTCATGCACATCTTTGGTGAGAGAATTTGCAGGTTGATAGATAGAGAAGAGGTAAAGAGAAGATCAAGACATGAGATCAAATGGTTGCTAAGTTGAAATCAAAATTTATGGCAGCTGATTATCAAGTGAATTTATTATGGAAGTTGCAAAATTTGAGGCAAAAGGAATCTAGTGTGAAGGAGTACACCGAAGCATTTTACAAGTTGAATATCAAATTCAGACATGTTGATGATGAGGTTGAACAAGCTGCAAGATATTTGAGTGGATTGTGGATGTCTATACAAGATGAACTCAGTTTGATAAAATTGCAAAGTGTTGAAGAAGCTTACCAGTTTGCCCTGAAAGCAGAAGAGAAGCTTAACAAAAGACATGAGCAGAGACAGAGAGGTCAAGGTGGAAGGTTCTCCAGAGGAAGATTTCAACAATGAAGAGGATATACCGGAGGATGAAGAGGTTTTCCGGAGGAAGATTTCAAGGAAAGATGATAGAAATTTCTACCTAAGGAGAGAACTAGATGGCTACCAAAATATTAATTTTGGAAAAGATGACTAAAGACAACACAAGAGAGTGTTTAGAGGAACTTTTTATAAGTGTGGAGGAGAAGGACATTGTGCTTTTGAATGTAAGAAGACAGAGCATACCGGAAGAACAATAGTGGTGGAATAAAGCCCACCAGATCAGCTAATAAACAAAAAGATGGAGAACTGTTCATGATGAGGAGAGCTTTGTGTCATACTAGAGGAGATGAAGAGCCTTTGCAGAAGAAGAATTTGTTCAAGACCAAATGTAAGGTATCTGGTAAGTGTTGTAAAGTTGTTATTGATAGTGGTAGTTTAGATAATCTTGTTTCAGAAAAGATGGTGAATAAGTTGAATTTGGAAAGATTGAAACACCCTAAGCCTTATCAGATAGCATGGATTTAGGATGATCATAAGTTTTTAGTAAGTGAGCAATTTTTGGTGAAATTAAAAATTGGGAATTATCATAATGAAGTAGATTGTGTGATATTATGCCTATGGATATTTGTCACCTTTTGTTGGGTAGACCTTGGCAGTTTGATAGACAGGTAATACATGATGGGAGGAAGAATACATGTACACTATTGTGGCCAATGGGATGAAGAAAACCTTGTTGCCCTTGGAGGAGACTTTGAAGAGTGAAGTCTGTACGAATGCTAGAAGTTGTTTGGTGGATGGAATGAGACATGAGAATGTGTGTTTTGCCATAGTTCGTAAGAAGACTGAGAATTCAGAGCATGAAGAAGAACAATCGGAAGAGATAAAAGAGTTGCTGACAAGGTATGAAGACATAATTTCAGAAAATGTGCTTGATACCTGTGAGAAGTATTAGTCATTGCATGGACCTAATTCCCAGAGCTAGTTTACCTGACGAAGCTACACACCAGATGACACCGGCAGAGAATGAAGAGTAGAATAGACGATGTGGGAATTATTGAAGAAAGGTTTGATCAATGAAAGTTTGAGTCCTTGTGTAGTACCAACAGTATTAGCACCAAGGAAGAATGGAGAATGGAGGATGTATACCGATTCCAGAGCAATAAACAAGATCACAGTTAAATATTGGTTTCCTTTGCCTAGGATGGATGACAAAATGGACTGTTTGAGTGGAGCCAAATACTTTACAAAGATAGACTTGAAGAGTGGATATCATCAAATCAGGAGCAGAGAAGGAGATGAGTGGAAGACATCATTCGAGACAA
The DNA here is from genome assembly GCF_030272615.1 of Cryptomeria japonica. NCBI lineage: Eukaryota > Viridiplantae > Streptophyta > Pinopsida > Cupressales > Cupressaceae > Cryptomeria > Cryptomeria japonica. The sequence continues at coordinate 694,951,575 of NC_081407.1, forward strand.
ATGAAGGACTGTATGAATGGTTGGTGATTCTTTTTGGATTGACTAATGCACTGAGTTCTTTCATGAGGTTGATGAATGAGGTATTGAGGAAATTCTTGGGTAAGTTTGTTATTGTATATTTGGATGACATTCTGATTTTTAGTAAGACAAAAGAGGAGCATTTGTCGCATTTAAGACAAGTTTTGCAAAGGTTGAGAGAAGAAAATTTATTGATAAACCTTAAGTAGTGTACTTTCGTGAAGGAAGAGTTAGTCTATTTGGGATTTATGATATTAAAAGATGGACCCTAAGAAAGTAAAAGAAATTGTTGAATGGCCTACATTGGAAAGCATTGGAGAGGTAAGATCATTTCATGGATTGGCTAGTTTCTACCAGAAGTTCATCAGAAATTTTAGTTTTGTTTGTAACCCTATGACTAAGACAATGAGGGGAGATAGGAAGGAATTCAAGTCAATCACCAGAGCAAACAAAAGTTATGAATTGTTGAAGTGGAAAATGACTGAGCAGCCTGTGTTAGCTTTATCGAACTTCAACAAAGTATTTCAACAGGATTGTGATGCAAGTGGAACTGCAATTGGAGCCCTATTGAGTCAGGAAGGGAGAGAAATAGCTTATTTTATTGAGAAATTGAATGATGCCCATAGGAGATATTCAGTGTATGATCAGAAATTTTATGCCATAGTTCAAGCCTTGAAGAAGTGGAGACATTACTTGTTGCCTAAGGAGTTTGTGTTGTATACTGATCATCAAGATCTGCAGTATTTGAATAGTCAGAGTAATTTGAATCAAAGACATATGAGATGGGTAGAAATTCTACAGAGTTACACCTTTATGTTAAAGAGTAGAAGTAGGAAATATAACAAAGTTGTTGATGCATTGAGTAGAAGAAGGAATTTGCTGACAGAAATGAGAGTAACAATATTAGGATTTTTGGAGTTGAATACCTTGTATGATGATGACCCATATTTTGCAGAACCTTGGAGAGCATGTAGAGAATCGGCTATGGTAGACAGAAGAAAGTTGTTGGATTACTTCATTCAGGATGGGATGTTATTTAGAGGAGTTCAGTTGTGCATACCTAAGAGTTCTATGAGGGAGAATCTAATAAAGGAGAAACATAGTGGGGGATTAGTCGAACACTTTGTTGTTGATAAAACAATAGCATCGGTAAGTGAGCATTACTTTTGGCCCCAGATTCATAAGGATGTTAGGAAATATGTGCAAAGTTGTAGAATTTGTCAAGTTGCAAAGGGTAGTAATCAAAATGTGGGATTGTATAAACCTTTGATAGTACCAGAGAGGCCTTGGGAGGATATAAGCATGGATTTCATACGTGGATTTCCTAAAACGCAGAGGGAATGATTCTATATTTGTGGTAGTGGATATATTCTTGAAGATGGCTCATTTCATGCATTGTAAGAAGACATTAGATGCAATGCATATGGCTGACCTATTTTTGAAGGAAGTGGTGAGATTGCATGGATTACCTAAAAGCATAGTTTCAGACAGAGATACTAAGTTTGCTGGTTATTTTTGGAGTACACTTTGGAAGAAGATGAGGACAGATTTGAAGTTCAGTTCTACTTTTCACCCACAAACTGATGGAGAGACAAAATTAGTTAATCGGAGCTTGGGAAATTTGTTAAGATGCTTAGTTGGAGACAAAACCGGAAGTTGGGATTTGATTCTTGCACAAGAAGAGTTTGCCTACAATAATTCAATAAATAGGAGTACCAGAAGGACACCTTTTGAGATTGTTACCGAAGCACACCCTAGAGGTATATCAAAATTAAGAGATATTAGCAGTGAAGACTAAAGAAGTTCATAAGAAGAAGAGTTTACAGATCACATAAAGGACTTACATATTCAAGTTAAATAGCATTTGGAGGACATGAACAACAAGTATAAGGAGAAAGCGGATGAAAAAAGGAGACAAATAATTTGAAGTTGGCAATGAAGTGATGGTGTATCTGAGAAAAGAAAAATTCCCTTTTGGAACTTATAACATGTTGCAGATTTGAAAGTTTGGACCTTGCAAGATTTTGAGAAAGTTCAGTTCCAGAAATGCATATGAAGTGGAGTTACCAGATAGTCTAAGTATTTCACCTATATTTAACATTGTAGATCTACATCAGTATCATGAACCAGAATTTAGTGAGGAGAATATTGTAGACTTGGAGGAATAGTTTCCCGAAAGGAACCGAATCATATTGAAGAAATTTTGGATAGTAGTATTGGGCGTAGTACCTGAAACAGTCAATATAAGGAGTATCTTGTGAAGTAGAAAGGCATACCAGTTGAAGATTCATCCTAGATTTCTCAGGAAGAGGTAGACCGCCTTGGTTTTCCACTGACCCCAACAAAGTGATAGACTCATTTTTTCAATAACCTCATATGTTTGATGTAGGAGCATCCCCAGTTTGTGGCAATCTTGCATCAACCAAAAATATTTCCTTTCTGTTTTGCAGTTTCAGCATTTCATTCTGCATTTTCTGGCTTTGGCTCACCGGATCTTGAGGAGTTGGATTTTTGCTTGAAGACTTGATGATCTACCTTATTCCCAAACCGCAGATCATTTGGATCTTTTTTCCGGCAAGTTATCACTACCGATTTTCAAGACAGTTTTCTAGTATCGGTTGCCTGGACCTATTTACATTTGTAATCTACCAGAATCTACCGGATCCCTTCCATATCTTGTGGAACCCTGAGCATTGATTTTGATGTTCCTTGGCGTGTAGCCGACCTTCCCTTCTATCTACACTTCATCCTTTGGATTTCCTAGAGGAATTTCTTTGGCGGTGTTCAACTTTGTTGATTTTACACATTAGGTCTTGTTCTTTGGCATTTGATCCCTTTTTGGGCTGACCAGATCCCCTTGGATTGTACAAAATCATTGTAATTGAGAATTAGAATGCAAATCAGTTAAGATATAGAACATAAAAGATAGATCTTAAGATTTGAGGTCCTAGTTGCGACCTATTCTGTAATTAAGCATGTTTTAGCAAGCTAGTGAGCCGGTTTCTATAACCCAGTTTTTACCGATTGATTGTAGTTAGTTTTTCTGATATAATTCATTTAGCTCTACATTGCCTTCATCATATCTTTGTGTTTTCATTGTGTTTACTCTTGCTGACCAGTCCGGATTGATCTCTTTGAGGTCCCTCCTAATCAGTGATTGCACCAAAGATCCTCCTGCAACCATTCCTACAATTTTATTATCCCTTTCTTCTAAGCCTATTTCTATCCCTAGGGAATCTTATCAAAACCCCTTCATCCTGCTTCTTCTTCCTATCTTCCCTCTTTAACCTCTTAGGTGGATACGATATTTCCTTAAATGAAGATACCGAAACTGCATCTCATGCATCATTTCGAAGAGTAGAGATGGCATTTTGCAGTCCTCTTCCCCTCTTCTTCCCTCCTAGCAGCGGAGACTTTGATCTGGTGATTAGCACCTTCACAGACATTTCCACACCAACACATGCAGGGATCATCTCCGCAAATGATGATCCCCGAGCATAGACATCGATTCGGTGATCGATGTCTACGCCCCACCTTCTTTTCCCCCTCATTAATTACTCCTAATTAATGCTAACCTACTAAATGACCAAGTCAGGACTAGGGTACATACTGGTGGGCCATATTTTGGTGGCCTCTAGTACCTTTAAATCCTCTCACCTCAGTGCTTGTGTCATGGAATGTGCAGCATGATGTCCATTCACTCTGATCACCAAGGGCTCAATGAACTATGTGTGTGATAATGACCCCTCCTTGGGCCTTGTGTTGCTTATATAAGCTCTTATTTCGCTTCTCTATCACTTTTTCTCCGTCCTCTCTTTTTCTTTCATCCAAAATTTCTTCTCGACTACCATTTTTCTATCTTTCTCATCTTTTTCCTATCATTTTCTTCTTTTTCGATAATTTTCCCAAAAAAATTTAAATTTTTTTTGATTAAATTCTTGAGGGGGCATACCTCACCCATGTCTTCACGCTGCCAGGGCATCTTTCTTCATCTTTTACCCACAACCAATTTTTTCATTACGTAAAAGAGGGGGAAAATGTAGGCATCTAAATTAATATTTAATTAATTTAAACCTTTCTACATAATTAATTTATTTAATTATGTCTATCACATTCTTCTTAAAATTAATTAAATTAAATTTGATTAATTTTTATCACTTTGGTCCCTATAATTAATTTATTAAAAATTAATTAAATTTCACATTCTTCTAAAGTCACCCTTATTGTTTTATTTCTTCTAATCCCACTTAGTTAATTAATTCCAATTAATTAACCTAACTATGTGATTCCTACAAATCACTTTTTGTAATCCTCATCTAGCGCAATTAATCACTCTTTAATCATGCTTATCATTTTCCTCAATTTTATATTCCTGACACTCATTATCTCTCCTCATGTCACATCCTCCTGACTTTTCCACTTACACTCTACACTCATTAACCCACCTAAACACTCCTCCTAATCATTTGCACATTCTTAATTAGGGATGACTCAACTCCTTTTTCACATCCTCATGCCCCCTCTTTTGAAGCAATTTTTAATTTCTCTATCCCTTTATTCTTCCCACACAATCTCTTAATTGGAAATTTCTAATTCCTTTGTCCTCCCCCAAGGAATTTTTAATTCTTTCTTATCCTTCCAATGTACTTGGGGATCTCTTCCCCATGTACTTGAGGAGTGTGCAGACAAGAAATGTCTTTATGGAAAATCCCTTGAATCGTACACCTTGTCCTCTCAATCCTCTCCCACTTTCTTTCAATCTTGTTAGTCCACCCATAAGTTTTTCTTTTTTTAAAAAAAATATTCCAATTCACTAGTTGTCTTTTTGTGCCTTTTGTTTCCATTAGGTCATTTGTTCTCTTCGTACTTGAACTGGTGAACTCTTTTTCAAAAGGTTCAAAGGTTCAAGGTTCAAGGCGCAGTTTACAAAAGAAAGTTGTTCTAGTCTTTGTCACCAAAATTCCAAGCGTGTTCCCTTTGTTTTCAGTCATGGAATTTTTGAACCCGTTGAACCAAATTTTAAGTGGTTCAAAGGTTCAAGGTTCAAAAATGTCTTTTTAGTGGGTCACGGCACTGTATTGTTATATGACGAGCACGAGTCTTTTTATGTTGAGTTGATATATTGTCATGAACCTTAAACCAAATTGCAAATGGTTCAAGAGGTTCAAGGTTCACTTTAATTATTCCTTTTCTTTGTCGCTCATTCTCGGTGTTGTTATGTGCCGCTTGTTACCATTCATTTATGACAGTGAACTTGAACCATTGAACCTTGTGTTCAAGTGGTTCAAGGTTCACAAGTTCATTTCAAAATAATCCGAAAAGCTTTTTGGAGGAAATAAAAGCAGTGCGACAAGAAGGAATATTCTCTTATTCGGCTTTTGAAATTCTAAATATGGAAAGTAATTTAGAAAACATCAAATTGCCTATGCAGAAGTGATAGGTAATTAAGAAGGTGTCAGGTTTGTCATTTCATCGTTACTTCACACGCTTGAGTAAATCATGATGAAGCGTGTGCAACCCTATTAATATTTCCCTGTCTAATTAAAGGAAAATGTACGAGTTTATTTCCATATTTAGGAAGGTCATAGTTGCCATAGTTCAATTAATTGGAGGCGTCGAAGGTAAATCTAGCTCTGTTCTCTGGAAGAATTTCCAGTTTTCATAGTGTTATTGGGTAAGTTCAGTTGTCTTCTCCTATGTTGTGTTTCTTTGTGCACTGAAGTTTATCAGTATAGAAAAGGGGGAAATCTGAAAATTGTTGGGGTAGCATAATGTATTGCTGTTAGAATTTCTTGGTTAAGGGAATAGATAGTTAAAATGAGGCATGTGCTACCCAAGCTTGACCGAACCTCATGTTTAGTGAGTATCTTACCAAAAATGGAAGACACCTCCTTAGTTCATGCAGATTCGAGGAATTTCCTTGAAAGGACTAAGAATCCTCAAGCTGGGTCGCTAATGGAGAAGATAGTTAAGAGTGGTCTTGTGAAAGTTGCTGCATTCCCACTAGTCGCGTCGTGTCCAGATTTAGTAATGGCTTGTATGAATAGATATGACTCTAAGAACAGGTGGATTAGAACTAGTGATGGTGAAGTGTTAGTCCATATTAATAGGGAAATGGTGATGGCAACAATGGGTATTCTGCATAAAGAGGAGTATGAGGATTAGACAATTGGAAATTCATACGCCTATTTCTCTGAGAAGAAAAGCAAGTACAAAAGTGTAATTGCAAGAAATTGGCTCTTCAGGGTTCAGAAAGGAGGATCACGACTACCCAAACCCTTAACCAAAGAACACCTCATCACTAAGGTGCGAGACATTGTTGTTCTTTTAAAAGGAGTAAAGGGGAATTCAATCCAAGTGGTTCTATCTGGTGACAGATTTCTGGATTGATCTCAGGTAATTGTGGAGAGGCTTCACGAAGGGCTGAGCAATTTTGTGGGTATGAATGGGTTTTACATGTCTTCTTACCTATTTTATATTTTAGCCTGCACAAAAGATTGGCCTGGATTATCCAATGAACCTTGGATTATCCAATGAACCTTGGATTGATGGAATGAGGGTTTACGATTTTTACCCTTTGTTGCAACAATAGAGATATGTTGAACAAATTGACAAATGGAATGGAGTCTTTGCGGGAAGACTGGCCTTTGAACTTTAGGGTGATCCCAACAAGAGAATGTCCATAGAGGCTATGTAGTTTGTGAGTATTTATGGAAGCTTCTTTATCTAGCTTCCATAGTTTACTTACATACGGGTAGGTGGTTTTGAAGGCCAGCCATTCAAATTGCCCAGGTACACCTTTGATAGCTTCATACTTACAAAGGTGAGCAGGCAGCTGGCTCATATAGATAAAAGACTAGGGGCAAAGGGAGAATCCGGGGTGGTTTTTCCCATTGAGCTTGGGTATTACAGTTGCAAATCGGTATCAGATGCTTTGAATTTGGAACTGGAGTTCAAAAGGATGAACCTACAGCCATATTGTTGGCATATGTGCAGAGCATGATGACATTATGATATTGTATGTTGTCATTGATGTCAATATGCTGAAGTATGAACCGATATGTTGTAGTAAGCGAACTGGCAAGGGAACTGGTATAATGATGTAAGCCGATATTTGTGAAAAAGTGAAGCAGTATGTTTGTTCAAGATGAACCGGTATGTTGGAATAAGAACCGGTAAATGGAAGTTTTGTATTGGGGTTTCATTTGGCATGACTACCAGTTGGTAGTCTCAGCTTCAGGGTTTCCAGTTGATGTATTCCAAGCTTGTGTGATTCAACTGATGACATCTTGTGATGAGTTAGCATTGTAATAAAGACTAGATAGTGTTGCCACATCAGCCTTGTGCGCGTGAAGGATTTCCTTGAGGATCTTACATGGAGATTGATCCTATCTACCTCGGGAATGTGCCAAGTCTCTATAAATGGTGGAGAGCGCTTGATGAGTTATTAGCTTCCTAAAGCGGCAAAGAATGAATGTTGGAGAACATCTTGAGATCTATTGAAGACTGTTGTATTCGATGCAGTGTGATTAACGGTCAGGATTGAATCGACTAGATTGTAAAATCTAAATGTTTAGGGTTTAGGGTTTATGCTACTGACCTATCTGTTTCCTATAAGGTCGATGATGTTTTTCTTTTTGAAGTTGTTGGCAAATGTTATATGTGTATCCCAGTGAGTGATACTTGATTCTTGCTAGACCAAAGAAGTGTGTTGGTACCTACAGAGTGTGATTGCAGAAGAAAAGGAGCTAAAGTGGATCTACCTTGGCATTGAGTGTCGTTATCAGATCAGTGTATTACCTGTTGACTTCTAACCATTTCAGTAGTTGGAAAATCCCTTAACCGGGTAGCTTTAACAGGCTTTTGTGTAAATCCTTTAACGGGGTGACTCAATTCAATGAGTTCTTCAAATCCTCTTTTGAGGTAACCTTTAACAGGGTTCTAACCTTTAACTGGCTATTTAGCCATCCCTTGACCGGGTGATCCCTAGCAGGATCAGTTCCTAGAAGAACCTACTGTAAAAGTCTCTAACCGAACTAGGCTCCTAATAGAGCAGACTTCAAAAGAGTTCAAGAACAACTTGTGGGTATTCATCCCCACCGTGGTTTTTCCTAGTTGGGTTTCCACGTGAAAAATCAGTGTGTCATGTGTGATGCCTTTCATGTGATGGTTTAGTGTTTTATGTCAAACTGGTAAAATATGTTGAACTAGCAGTCATTATATTTTTTATGATAGATTACCTGTTTATGCATAAGGGTGAAGTGGAAATGAGGTATTAGATTGTATGGAAAGCTAAGGGTTTCCGGTTTATGTCTTTCACATTCTCACTGTGTTTTACCGGTAGTAATCTGGTTTAGACCGGTGTTAGTGATTGCCAGTCAAGTGCACTGTTTGCAGTCAAACCGGTTTAGGAAAAGTGTTTTTGCCTGTACTGATTCACCCCCCCCTCTTAGTACCGGTTTGCTACTAACTGGTTTATCATTTATTCATCAATTGGTATCAGAGCATCTTCTAGGTCCTCTGTGTTGTAAGCTTAACTGCTTGAGGAAAAGATCTTACTCTAATGATGAAGAGGGAAGGTCCAAAGTTCAACATAAACAACTTTAAAAATGGAAGGACAGAACGAAGATATACATCAAAAGCATGGGTGCTCAACACTGGAGCTATGTTGAGAATGCTTATGTTATCCCTACTGTTACTCTCATCGATGATCAAAAGAGAGAGATTCGGGAGAATGGGCAAGTCATGGAAGCCCTAATCAGTAGTCTATCTGACATTGAGTTTATTGATGTTCAAGATAAAGACAATCCCAAAGAAGTATGGGATGCTCTTGAGAATATCTATGGCGGTGATGAGCATGTGAAACAAGCTAAGGAAGAGAGCCTTAGGGGAAAGTTTGAAGACATGCGGATGGTTGAAGGAGAGACCATTCAACAATATGGAATAAGAATCAAAACTGTTGTTGGAGACATCAAGAGTGCAGGTGGTATAATAGATGATTCCACTATTGTTAGCAAAGTCTTGAGATCCTTATTACCAGTCTATCCAATAAGGGTTGCTACTATTCAGGAGTTGAGGTCTATAAACAAGACAAAGGTATCCCTAGACTCCATCATTGCTAAGTTGACAACTTATGAGCTAAATAATTATGATGGCAGTATTCAGAAGACTAAATCAGCCTTTAGAGCATCTACTAGACCATCTAGAAAGGGCAAAGAAGCTAGTACCAGTGGTGAACCAAGACAAAGCAGAGAAATGGATGATGAGGAGATCCTGATGGAATTTGAAGCTCTTCTTGCCAAAAGACTTCCTAAGGGAACCGGTAAATACAAAGGTAAGCTCCCTTTGAAATGCTTTTATTGCAATAGGATAGGATACGTTGCTATAAACTGTCCTAATGGTGATAACAAGGACAAACCAGAGAAGTTCAAGAAGTTCAAAGGAAGAAACAGAAGAAACTATTTTGTAGCAGTTGATGAAGGTGTCACTGATGATGAATCAGAAGATGAAGATAGTGAAGACATTGTGTTTGTAGCAGCTAAGGAAGATGTGTCAAACAAGAAGGCTCTTGTCTCCCGCTTTGATAATTCCAATGAGTGGATTATTGATAGTGGTTGTTCTCAACATATGACTGGTGATAGGAGTAAGTTTCTATCTCTAGAAGAGTATGATGGTGGTGTGGTTCATTTTGGTAATGATCCACCATGTATGGTAAAAGGCAGAGGGTCCATCTCTCTAAATGGAAAAATTAGTGCTGACAATGTGTATTGGGTAGAAGGTCTCAGACACAACCTTTTGAGTGTTGCCCAGCTGAATGATAATGGACTCACTCTGGAACTCAGAGATGGAGTGTGTAAAATAAAAGGTAAGAGTGGTGAACTGATGGCCACCAGTATGCAGACCAAAGGTAACCTATTTCAGCTGAATGCAAATATCAATACATTTCTAATGGCTAAGTTTGGTTATAGCTGGATATGGCATAGGAGACTTTGCCATGTAAACTTTGATAATATTGTGAAGGCCAATAAGATCAAGGCAGTTAGAGGATTGCCTATGCTGAGCAAACTAGAAAATCCTTTGTGCAGAGAGTGTCAACTGGGGAAAATGTCTTCCTCAACCTTCAAAGGTAAATCTTTCACTATAGACAATTTACTTGATCTTGTGCATACTGATTTGTGTGGTCCTATGAGAACTAGGAGTGTGCAAGGAGATAGGTATTTTATGATTCTTACTAATGATTGCTCAAGAATGATGTGGGTCACATTCTTGAAAGACAAGTCTGAAGCCTTTGGAAAGTTCAAAGCCTTCAGAGCACTGGTTGAAAAAGAAAGCGGTAAGAGGATTAAGTGCCTAAGAACTGATCAAGGAGGAGAATTCACTTCCAGTGAATTCAACAAGTATTATGAAGAGAATGACATCAAGAGGCAACTATCTACCCCCCAGACTCCACAGCAAAATGGCCTAGCAAAGAGAAACAAGCAGACTATAGTTGAAGTAGCCAGAACAATGTTGATCCAAGGAAAAGTTGCTCACACTTTTTCAAGAGAAGCGGTGAGCACTGCAGTCTACACAATGAACTGGGTACTCATCAAGAAAGGTAAGGATAAAACTCCTTATGAGTATTGGACTGGTAAGATACTAGTGGTAAGCTACTTTAGAGTGTTTGGTATCAAATGTTATATCAAGAGGAGTGAACATCAGAGCAAGTTTGATACAAAATGTGATGAGGGAATATTCCTAGGATATTCCACCAAGAGTAAAGCTCTCAAATGTTTCAACAATAGGACTCAGAGAATTGTTGAAAGCATCAATATTAGAGTTGATGAAACCTCTGAGAAACCTGAGGAAACCGATAGTGAGAAAGTAGGAGATGAACCGGTAGTAACCTTTTGGGAACCAGTTGCAAAACAACCTAGCACTAGTAACCGGAAGATGTTGATGCTGATGAAGATGAGGATGAAGAAGAAAAGCAAGAGGAAGCAATTAGGATCATTCCTAGGTATGTAAAGTTGAATCATGATCCAAAGCAAATCATACGGGACAAGGATGCAAGAATTCTTACAAGAAGAAAGGTTGGAGAAAACTCTTGCATGATCTCTGAATTTGAGCCTAAAACATTTAAAGAGGAACATAAAGATGAAGACTGGATCAAGGAAATGGAAGAGGAACTTGACCAGATAGAAAAGAATGGTACATGGTCTTTGGCACCCAGAACTGAGCATAAAAATGTCATAGGCACCAAATGGGTTTTCAGAAATAAGTTGAATGAAGATGGCACAGTGGTAAGAAACAAAGCCAGACTGGTGTGCAAAGGATATGCTCAAGAAGAAGGAGAAGATTATGGAGAAACCTTTGCTCCCGTAGCCAGATTGGAAGGAGTTCGTATGCTTCTTGCATATGCAGCCTTCAAGGGATTCAAAGTATACCAAATGGATGTAAAATCTGCATTCCTGAATGGAATACTAGAAGAGGAGGTGTATATAGAGCAACCAAATGGGTTTTCCCTATCAGAAGATAGTGACATGATGTGTAGGCTACATAAAGCCTTGTATGGACTAAAGCATGCACCTAGAGCATGGTATGAACACTTGCACTCCCATCTTGTGAAGATTGGATTTGAGAGAACAAGTGAAGATAGCAATATCTACTTGAAATCAGAAGGAGATCAAATTCTAATCTGTGAGGTATTTGTTGATGACATAATTTTTGGAGGAGATGACAGGATGAGTCATGATTTTGTAGATGAGATGAAAAAGGAATTTGAGATGTCACTTATAGGGGAGATTAATTTCTTCATTGGACTACAGATTCAACAAATGAAAGATGGAATCTTTATCACTCAGTCCAAGTATGTCAAAGAGGTGTTGAAGACCTTTGGCATGGAAGACAGTAAACTAGTTGGTACACCGATGGTAACCAGTTGTAAATTATCAAAAGAGGATGACTCAGTGTTGGTAAATGAGAAAGAATACCGATCAATGATTGGTAAATTACACTATGTAGCACATAGCAGACCGGACATTGCACATGCAATGGGCATTATTGCATGGTTCCAGAAAAGCTCAAGACAATCCCACTTGGTAGTAGTCAAGCGGATTCTTAGATATCTGAAGGGAACTATTGACTATGGATTATGATATCCATACAATAATGATTTCAACCTAAAAGTGTTTACAGATGCTGATTGGGCTTGTAATGTGGACGACCGGAAGAGCACAACCGGTGGTGCATTCTTTCTTGGTGGTAGACTAGTCTCATGGATGAGTAAGAAGTAGATTTGTATCTCTTAGTCTATAGCAGAAGCGGAGTATGTTGCAACATTTATGAACTGCACCTAGACAATTTGGATGAAGCATGTATTAAATGGATTCAAAGTTCCTGTATCTGAATCGGTAAGTATATTTTGTGACAGCACAAGTGCAATTAACATCTCCAAGAATCTAGTTTTACATGCTAGAACCAAGCACTTTGAGCTCAAGTATCATTTATTGAGGGAAAAGGTTCCAAACAAAGAGGTTGTACTGGAACATATTTCCAGTAAGGAGTAGTTAGTAGACATATTCACCAAGCCTCTACCAAAGGCTACCTTTACCTATTTGAGAGGTGAATTAGGGGTGGTGCCCCTTCAAGAGGTGAACTAAAGGAGTGTTCTCCACATCAGTCAGGTCTTACATTGATATATCTTTTTCAGGATTGGTGTGTTGAAGGATGCTACTCCTTAGGGGGACTAGCATAGTGGAACATAGATGTGCATGCCTCCACTTTGGCATTGTTGTCAAAGGGGGAGAAGATGTGAAGTGGAGAAGATATCTATAGTATTAGGGAGAAGATGTGAAGCAAAAGCACAAAGATATTTTTTTATATTGCCATCAATGCCAAAGGGGGAGATTGTTGGCATATGTGCAGAGCATGATGACATGATGATATTGTATGTTGTCATTGATGTCAATATGTTGAAGTATGAACCAGTATGTTGTAGTAAGTGAACTAGCAAGAGAACTGATATAATGATGTAAACTAGTATTTGTGAAAAATTGAAGTGGTATGTTGGAATAAGAACCGGTAAATAGAAGTTTTGTATTGGGGTTTCATTTGGCATGACTATCGGTTGGTAGTCTCAGCTTCAGGGTTTCCGGTTGATGTATTCCAAGCTTGTGTGATTCAACTGATGACATTTTGTGATGAGTTAGCATTGTAATAATGACCAGATAGTGTTGCCACGTCAGCCTTGTGCGCATGAAGGATTTCCTTGAGGATCTTGCATGGAGATTGATCCTATCTACCTCGGGAATGTGCAAAGTCTCTATAAACAGTGGAGAGTGCATGATGAGTTATCAGCTTCCTAAAGCGGCAAAGAATGAATGTTGGAGAACGTCTTGAGATCTATTCAAGACTGTTGTATTTGATGCAGTGTGATTAATAGTCAGGATTGAACTGACTAGATTGTAAAACCTAAATGTTTAGGGCTTAGGGTTTATGCTACCGACCTATCTGTTTCCTATAAGGTTGATGATGTTTTTCATTTTGAAGTTGTTGGAAAATGTTATGTGTGTATCCCAGTGAGTGATACTTGATTCTTGTCAGACCGGAGAAGTGTGTTGATACCTATAGAGTGTGATTGCAAAAGAAAAGGAGCTAAAGTGGATCTACCTTGGCATTAAGTGTTGTTATCAAATCAGTGTATTACTTGTTGACTTCTAGCCATTTCAGCAGTTGGAAAATCCCTTAACCGGGTAGCTTTAACAGGCTTTTGTGTAAATCCTTTAACGAGGTGACTCAATTCAATGAGTTCCTCAAATCCTCTAGCGAGGTAACCTTTAACAAGGTTCTAACCTTTAACCGGCTATTTAGCTATCCCTTAACCGGGTGATCCCTAGCAGGATCGGTTCCTAGCAGAACCTACTGCAAAAGTCTCTAACCGGACTAGGCTCCTAACAGAGTGGACTTCAAAAGAGTTCAAGAACAGCTTGTGGGTATTCATCCCCACTGTGGTTTTCCCAGTTGGGTTTCCAAGTGAAAAATCAGTGTGTCATGTGTGATGCCTTTCATGTGATGGCTTAGTATTTTATGTCAAACTGGTAAAATATGTTGAACTAGCAGTCATTATATTTTTTATGATAGATTATCTATTTATGCATAAGGGTAAAGTGGAAATGAGGTATTAGATTGTATGGAATACTAAGGCTTACCAATTTATGTCTTTCACATTCTCATTGTGTTTTACCGGTAGTAATCTGGTTTTGACCGATGTTAGTGATTGCCAGTCAAGTGCACTATTTGCAGTCAAACCGGTACAAGAAAATTGTTTTTGCTTGTACTGATTCACCGCCCCCCTCTCAGTATCAGTTTGGTACTAATTGTTCATCATTTATTCATCACATATATGGCTAGGCCAAGATTTGACAGCAAAGGTTATGCAAGGGAGAACCTTAACATAGACAGTCATTTTTGCCATGAACCTTAGATAGAAGATTATTGGGAAAATTGCAAGGATAAGCATGAAGTGAGAAAGAGGTTGTGGTCAAGATTCACTTTGTGGTAGATAGCTATCTTGAGGCTCCCAATTAATACATCAGGTGTATTGGAAGATACAAAGGAAGATGTCTTGGACCCTGAGTTTGGTTCTAAGATTGAAGGGAAACCAATTCCAGAAATTGATTCGAACAAAAAAGAAGATGATATCATTCAAACAAGGACATTCAATGTTGTCAGGAGAACAAAGAGATGGTTGAGGAAACTGAAATTCAAGGAGGGTCCTTCCATGTCCCCACATGAATCAAGAAGTGATTCACACATCCTAGTTCAATCTCCTATTTTTGCCACTAATAAAATTACTGATATTGCAGGTGTCTCAAAGCCCGCTATAGAGAAAATACTGCCAAGAAGGTTAGGAAGGTCACCATCTGGTCTTACAACTGTCTGAGTAACCAGGTCAAGAAGAAAGAAGAAAAGTAGAGAGCTTGTTCTGCAATAGGTCATGGTGGACTTAGACCCCAGTGAAGAGCCTGAAGAAATAATGGACCCACAGGATCAAAGCGAGATTGGGATACAAGAAGTGGATACAAATGAAGGAGTAGAAACTCAATAGGATCCCATGAATACCCTGGTAATCGTCACCTCCCCAGATGCACAGATCACCCCTCCACCTCAAGGACCTACCAAGATGGTTGGAAGCCACCATTGGAAAGAAGAGGAGTGCGGTGCCGGTCACCATTCCAATGGAGGACATGGTTAGTAAATGCTTAGGAAAAGCATTAAAGCCCAAAAATCTCAAAACACAAGCAATGCTTGATGTGGATGACACAACAGGACACTAGATAGCTGAAGTGGCCAAGCCCATTCCTGGGAGAGATGTAGATAAGGCCACAGAGGAAGATTTTACTGTGGAGAAAATTGATTTGGGCATTCCATCAAGGGTCGTGGATGTAAAGCATTTGGAATCCTCTACAAAGAGGATAATCTCTAGGACTCGGAAAGATGATAAAGACAAGAGAGAAATGAAGCAAATGGTCACAGAGATGGCAGAGTACATCAATGCTATTCATAATCCAAATCCTCTACCATTGTCACAGATACTAGTGTCATTTGACCCTAAGTCTCCAGCAAACCAAAAGATGCTTGATCAAGTTCAAAGGAACAGGGTAGTGACTAAGATGTTCAACAAATGGCTGGATCTAATAATCCAACAAGGATCAGAATATATTACTAATTTGGTCAAGGTTTATAAGGATGCAAAAACTATGAGTAAAGAGCTCGAGCTAGAGACAGTCGACTGGGAAAAGGAAAGGATTAAGTGGGTAGCGATTCTTGCACAAATGAATGATGTTCAGAAGTATGGAGTGATGAAGTTCCTAGTTGAGAAACTGGTGGAGATCCTAGATGATAATGTGTGATATGTGTCAAAGAAAAATGTGGAAGAGCACAACTCAATCATCAAGAAGGGTCATGAAGAGTCCACTAAGCTACTCAAAGGACTAACTGATTTGATTGACACTATACAAAAGGACGTTAAATATATTGATATCCAACTCATGAAGGAGGGAGCTAAGGTGATTGAAGAGGTTGCAGACATGATTAAAGTCTTTCAAGATAGAGTTCATTCCATCCAGACCACAAAATCTTTGACTACCAATGACTTTTCGAAGGTAGCAAGGATTGAATCAATGCACATTGTCTGTTCGGATCACCTGGAGGTTCATAAAGCTAAGGTCATGCAAGTGAATATGGACAAGGAAGTGTGAAAATAGAGGATCATACACATTGGCCTGCCCTATTTCCAAGTTATCCTGAACTTTTCAACTGCACACCTAGAATGGTGACGATTCATGACAAAAAAGAACAAGCCCGTAACTTCCTCAGTTGCGGTGGATGCTTAGTTGTGCTACAATGAAATGTCGGCCTTTCAGTGGCTATTAGTTTAGTTTTCTTTTGTGTCATTCGAACAGTTTCTTTCACTGAAGTGAAAGTAAATGTTATTTGTTAATTATGTTAAAACTATGGCCTGGTGGCTATTTAAGATGAAAAGCTTGATTTTGAAAAGGTTCTGAAACTATGATTTTAGAAACAATAGAAGAGTTTTTTATTCGAATTGTGGGAAATGAAGTAATGGCTGATTATTAATGGAATATTGTGACATCTTTGAATATGTGCATTCTGAGATTCATAATTCTTCTTAGGTTATTATTTGGGCATAATTTAATCTGATAATCAGTTATCTCTGCATTTCTTTTCAGTTCATATTTATTATAGATTGTTGGATGACTCGCATGGTGTTAATCAACTTGATCCCCCTTTCCCTGTGAGGCACGAGAGAGTCTTGATTAAGCTGCTAGTTTCTCTTGTTGAGTTCTCATTTTGTTTTGAATGTATGCAGTAAATATATGTTAATCAAAGTCTGTGAACTCCTCTTTGAGCAACTTCTGAGGAAAATTTAGGCATTTTTTTTTGTGCTAATGGATAAATGTTGAAGCCTTTTCAATACTTTCTGGTTAAAAGTGTTACAAAAATCAATTGTATAGTTAATTAATTGTAAATCATATGAGGAGCTGTCCTCTAATGCAGAGGTTGAATTATCATTAGTTCTTCCAACTGTTGGTATATTTGTTTCTTTCTAAAGGGTAAAATGAAGTCACATTTCGCTTTAAGAAGATAATAATTAAAAGTTCAAGGAGACAAATTTGTTAACCAAAAGATTTTTGGCGACTCTACTGGGACTCAAATTATAAAACTGGTTGCCTAGCTGCAAGTCTGGAGTCAAGGAGATATACTAGGTCCCAAAGAAGGGATGTGTTTTTTGATTCTGTCTTTCAAGAGTTACAGAACCTAGATTTTCAACCCACCTTCTCACCTCAGAGAAGGGCAAGAAGTAGGCCTGCTTTCTCATCGCCATCACCACCTGTGTCATCAGTTTTTCAAGCTCTCACCTTGCACGGTGTTACTCTACCTAGTATAATAAACCCTACTCCCCTCAATATCATATTTTCAATGGCAGCGAATAATCCTTGGGGGACAGCTGTAGGCCCATTGAACCTAGGTCTGAATCTTAACCCCTTACCAAAGGGCACTAGGAATCATTTGCCAAAATTTAGTGGCGATGGAAAGATTACTATTGATGAACACCTAAATTCCTTTAATATAGCCTGTGGAATAATAGCAGTTCAACATGAGGATGTTGCAGTGAGATTGTTTGTCCAGACACTAACCGGGGTAGCAGCAGATTGGTTTTATCACTTACCAAATAGTGTGATAACGACCTGGCAGGATCTAAAAATGCGATTTGAAGAAAGGTTTAAAGTACCAGAGGATGAATACTCCCTCTTAGCTCAATTAGCCCAGTTAAAGAAGGAAATTCTTGAATCTATGAGGGATTTCATAACAAAGTTTGATAAGATCTTGCACAAAATTCCAGCTAATCAAAAGCCCTCAGATGACAATCTTAAGTGTTTTTTTAATTAATTCTATGCCTTCCGAAATAGGTTTCTTGATCCATAGGCAAAGAGTTGCATATTTAAACACTGCCAAAACCCATGCAGTTGAATTGGAAGATGATCTAATCATAGCAGGTAAATGGAAAAGGGAAATACAAACACTTAATGCTTAGCCTTCAACTTCTTCTTCTTATTCTGATCTTTTTATCCAAAGGTTAATGAATGACATGATCACCCTTAAAAGATAGTTGCCCAAAGCTAGTACCTCATACCCACCTCCTTACCAAGATGTACCTAGAAGGAATGTGAACTAGTCTCCGAGCTATGGGAATAAGACCTCGCAATTACCCCCTGCTCAGCAAAGATTAGCAATTGAAGCACCTCCTACTAAAGGGAATATGTGTATATTTCACCTTACTAATGAACATGATGGTAGTTCCTATTCTGAGATGGCACGGTATGCACAATTGATGAATTTCAATTATACCTCGAATGAGTGGGGTGAAGAGGAATCTCCAAAGTAACTTGGCGACTCTGAAATCCATTTTCTTGAGTATGAGTCTGATTTGGAAAGAGGCGGTGATATTTTGGTTACTTTGGAGGATCCTTCATGTGCGGTGCTCACAAGAAACCAACAAAATGTGAAACCCCATATGTCTTCTTCTTCATCTATGATGGCCTTCAAAGGTAAAGGAACTGATTCAAAGTTACATAATAATGATCAAAAATTGCAAGAGCCTTTATTTTTAAAGCCTATAGAAAAATAAAGTTCTTTTAATATAGTAGAATTTTGCAAGTCTTCTCAAATTCAAATCACACCTACTGAGTACCTAAAACTAAATCCTAAAGAATTAGATAGACTGGTACAATTTGTGAAAGGAAATAATACACAACAGATTAATGATATGCAGCGGTCAGTAAATGTCTTATTGCCCTCACATAGCAATGAGTTGGTTCATCCCCCGGTTTGTGAAAATATGCCTAAAATAACTACTCTTCAAACAAATGATTATTTTCCCCTTCTTGAGTCAAAACTAGAGCCCTTTTATATATCATTATTCATTAATGGTCATAGGTTGAATAATTATATTATAGACTCAGGTGCATCTGATAACATAATGCCCTCCATTGTAGCCAAAGCATTGGGGTTATCCCTGACCAAACCTTTGGTAGATGTTATTCCATGGACTAATAAAAAATTCCTCTGCTAGGCCAAATTAAGGATGCTCAAGTAGTTCTTTCCTCCCACTCGGATAAAAGGATCAAGTTGACGATTCTAATAGTTGATATCCCAACCAGTTACGGCATGCTTTTAAGTCATACTTTTTGTAGAGACTTAGGTGGAGAAATCAAAATGGATTGGTCCCAAGCCATAATCCCTGTTGGAAAATAGTGAGTCATCCTGCAACCTAAACCAAAGTCCAAATTCACTATTTTCCCATCTAATGACCCTAGGGCCCAGATTTTGTACCATGATTGTCAATTTGGGAACTACATGATTCTGTCTGACAGTGAAGTGGAGGGGGGTTCATCTCAAAATGAGGAAAAAGAAAGCATGTGGCTAATGGAGTTCGATGGCAGTTGTGCAGCGTCAGGCTCTAGCGCAGGGGTTGTGTTGATACCACCTTCTGGCAATCCTATTCCTTTTTCCTTTAAACTAGAGTTCAAAAACACCAACAATATAGTGGAGTATGAGGCCTTGTTGTTAGGCTTAGCCGAAGCTAAAAGGTTGGGAGTGAAGATCCTACGGGTGAAAGGAGATGTTGAACTTATTGTTAAGAAAGTTATAGGGTTGTTTAGTGTTAAGAATGAAAGGTTGAAGCACTATCAAAATAGAGTTTGGGAAAAAATTGAAGGTTTTGATGCATTCTCCATTGAGGCAATACCTAGAGAATTGAACTCAAAAGTCAATTCATTAGCAGTCTTAGCTTCATTGCTTGTCCCACACCCTGAATTTGTTGAAGAAACTTACAAGATAGAGTTGGTATATTGGCCCAGTGTTCCAGACAACTCTGACTCATGGCAGGTATTTGAGAGTGATAAACAAATAAATAATTTTATGCAAGGTTTGGATATGTTTTCTGCAATGTATTTTGAAGGTTCTGATGCAGAATGCAAAGAATTTTTGCCTAAACGAGCCAAGGAATTACCTAATGGAATCATGCAATTGAAAGGAAATAATATTCTTGGAGGACTAGTTTCTTTCGAGAATTTGTTTGACCGTAATGATGCCTACAAAAATAACAAAGGTGATAAGTTTCGAGAGGCTCGGGATAGTGGAGGCTATGAAAAGGTCAACATTGGTACTGAGAATGAACCTAAATGTATCAGTCTGGGAAAGTGTTGTATATCGGCTTCATTAATCTCTTGGTGGAGTTTAAGGATGTGTTTTCTTGGTGTTATGATGATCTTAAGAACTTCAGAGAGGGAAAATTCTAGCATCAGATTCCCTTGAAGCCCGAAGCAAGCCCATTTCGGCAACAACTTAGAAGCTTTAATCCAAAAGTGGTACATGCTATATTCTAGGAAGTAGATAAGATGCTAAAATCGAGGATTGTATACCCCATCCATCATTCTACATGGATAGAAAATATTGTACCAGTCAAAAATAAAAATGGGGAAATAAGGATTTGCGTCGACTTTAGAAATCTAAACCAAGCTAGCTTAAAAGACAATTATCCCTTGCCGGTCATGAACCAGATTTTGCAAACCATCTCAGGGTCGGAGATGATGTCCATGTTAGATGGATTTTCCATATATAATCAGATCAGTGTTCAGGAAAATGATCAACACAAAACTACCTTTATTACTCCCTGGGGTACATTTGCATATAACCAGATGCCTTTTGGTTTGATCAACGCAGGAGCAACATTTCAGCGGGCCATGGATTTGTCTTTTGGCCACTTAAAGGATAAGATCATTGTTGTATATCTGGATGATTTGACAGTGTTCTTAAAAAGTAGAAAACATCGCATTCGAGACCTAAAATGAGTGTTGCAGAGATGTCGCGAGCATGGGGTATCCTTGAACCCCAAGAAATCGGTGTTTGGAGTCACAGAGGGTAAATTTCTCAATCATATTGTTTCGAAAGAAGGGGTGAAAATAGATCCTGAAAGGGTAAGAGCAATTCAACAATTAACTTTGTCGTCAAGCAAGAATGTTGTCAGATCCTTTTTCGGGCAAGTGAATTTTCTTCAGAGGTTCATTTCAGACTTTGCTGAGACTACCAGATATATTGTGAATTGATAAGTGAGAAACAATCTTTCAAATTGAGCAAGGAGGGGAAGAAGGCATTTGCCTCAATAAAAGATGCAATTGGTCAGGCACCTATCTTGGTTAATCCTGATTTCAATAAAGATTTTTTCATCTACTGCTATGCATCAGAGCACACTATGTCAAGGATTTTGCTACAAAAGAATGATAATAATGATGAGGTCCCTATATCATTCATGAGCATACCTCTGAAAAAGCATGAACTTAAAAACTCAATAATGGAAAAGCAAGCATATGCGGTTGTAAAGGCAATGAAACAGTTTAGGTATTATATTATCCATTATCATGATGTGGTTTATGTACCTCATTCAACTGTCAAGAGCATTCTAACGCATCAAGACATAGGGAAGAATGAAAGAGCTTCTTGGGTAACAAAAATTTAGGAGTTTGATTTAGACATTTGACCCACAAAATTGGTGAGCGGGCAAGGTTTGTGCAGGCTGATCGCTGAAAGTAAGGAGGAAGTGACAGAGGAATTGCCTTTAGTTTTATTTGTTTCCCTACAAGATTCTTGGTTTGCGGATGTAGCTTATTTCTTGACATATGGAGATTGCCCAAAACACCTTTCTGCGAAGGAAAAGAGGAACCTGAGACTGAAATCTGCTAAGTATGTCATATTTAATGATGTACTATATAAAAGGGGATTAGATGGGACCTTTCTAAGATGTGTCGATAAATCACTCCAGGAGTCTCTTTTGAAAACATTCCACGACGAAGCCTGTGGGGGTCATTTTTCTTCAACAGTAACTACTTAGAAGATCTTAAGGAACTATTATTATTGGCCAGGAATGTTCAGGGATGCATATGCATGGGTGGCCAGGTGTGAAAAATGTAAGTTGTTCACTGGTAAAGCTCAACTTGTAGCATTACCACTCAAACCCATCATTGTGAATGAACCTTTCAAACAGTGGGGTCTGGATTTTATTGGTCCCTTGACACCAACCTCAAGTGTTGGTCATACCCATATTTTAACAGCTACATATTATTTTACTAAATGGTTCGAGGCCATTCCGGTACAAAAGACAACCTTAGAGATTGTTTGTAATTTTATGAAGGAGAACATCTTAGTTCATTTTGGAGTCCCATTAAAAATTGTGGTAGATAACGCTACCAATTTCTCCTCCATTGAAATTTATTTGTTTTTCTATGATCATGGAATCTCCCTTGCTCACTCATTTGATTATTATCCTCAGGGGAACGGCTAGGCTGAATCCAGTAACAAAAACCTCATTAATATCATGAAAAAATTAGTGAGTGAGAATTTTAAGGATTGGCATAAGAAACTATATGAAGCTCTTTGGGCCGATTGTACATCGCCAAAGAGGGCAATTGGGATGTCTTTGTTTGAACTGGTCTATGGTGTTGGCGCTCAGGTAGCACTTCCTTTAGAGCTGGCAGCCACCAAGTTACAAACAGTGATTGAAAACGCTTACTTCCAGAGTTCTTTAGAAAAGAGAATCATGCACCTGACAAAGATTGACGAAGAGAGGGATAGACTGGTGGACCGGATAACAGAACATCAAATGAGAGTAAAAAGAATATTCGACAAGCGATCAAGGCCTCAAAAGTTCATGCAGGGTGATCAGGTACTGCTTTGAGACAGAAGAAGAGAACCTAAGGGAGCACATGCTAAGTTTGAGTATCTTTGGAAGGGACCATTCCTGATTCATGAGGTAAAGGGACCGAATTCTTTTAAACTTGCATATTCGAATGGTATTGTTCTTCCTTTGACCTATAATGGTCAAGATTTGAAGTTATATCAATTGTAAACGAGAGTCCCTTGTAGTTTTTGTACAATATTGTTTAGTTATTTTATGTTTGTGTGTCTTTTCGGTTTAGTCAGTTTGTGTGTCTTTGAATAAAGTTTGGCATGCGAAAACAGAGATTCTGAAGTTCATTTCTAGTTCCTTCATAGTTCTAGTCCCCAGTCAGAGCCGATGTTAGTCCACCCGTAAGTTTTTCTTTTTAAAAAAAACAAAATTCCAATTCACGGGTTGTCTTTTGTGCCTTTCGTTTCTGTCGAGTCATTTGTTCTCTTTGTACTTGAACCATTGAACTCTTTTTCAAAAGGTTCAAGGTTCAAGGCACAGTTTAAAAAAGAAAGTTGTTCTGGTCTTTGTCACCAAAATTCCAAGTGTGTTCCCTTTCTTTTCAGTCATTGAAGTTTTGAACCCGTTGAACCAAATTTCAAGTGGTTCAAAGGTTCAAGGTTCAAAAATGCCTTTTTAGTGGGTCGCGGCAATGTATTGTTATATGACAAGCGCAAGTCTTTTTATGTTGAGTTGATATGTGGTCATGAACCTTGAACCAAATTTTAAACGGTTCAAGAGGTTCAAGGTTCACTTGAATTATTCCTTTTCTTTGTCGCTTGTTCTTGGTCTTGTTATGTGCCGCCCGTTACCATTTATTTCTGAAAGTGAACTTGAACCATTGAACCTTGTGTTCAATTGGTTCAAGGTTCACAAGTTCTTTTCAAAATAATCCGAAAATCTTTTTGGACGAAATAAAAGCGGTGCGACAAGAAGGGATATTCTCTTATTCGGCTTTTTGAAATTCTAAATGTGGAAAGTAATCATGAAAACATCAAATTGCCTATGCGTAAGTTATAGGTAATTAAGAAGGTGTCAAGTTTGTCATTTCACTGTTACTTCACACGTTTGAGTAAATCATGATGAAGCGTGTGCAGCCCTATTGATATTTGCCCGTCTGATTAAAGGAAAATGTATAAGTTTATTTTCATATTTAGGAAGGTCACAGTTGCCATACTTCAATTAATTGGAGAAACTGAAGGTAAATTCAGCTCTGTTCTCTAGAAGAATTTCCAATTTTCATAGTGTTATCGGGTAAGTTTAGTTGTCTTCTCCTATGTTGTGTTTCTTTGTGCACTGAAGTTTTATCAGTATAGAAAAGGGGGAAATCTGAAAATTGTCGGGGTAGCATATTGTATTGTTGTTAGAATTTCTCAGTTAAGGGAATAGATAGTTAAAATGAGGCCTATGTTGCCCAAGATTGACCAAACCTCATGTTTAGTGAGTATCTTGCCAGAAATGGAAGACACCTCCTTAGTTCATGCAGATTTGGGGAATTTTCTTGAAAGGACTAAGAATCCTTAGGCTGGGTCGCTAATGGAGAAGATAGTTAAGAGTGGTCTTGTGGAAGCTACTACATACCCACCAGTCGTGTTATGTCCAGATTTAGTGTTGGCTTGTATGAACATATATGACTTTGAGAACAGGTGTATCAGAACCAGTGATGGTGAAGTGTTAGTCCATATTAATAAGGAAATGGTGATGGCGACAATGGGTATTCCACATAAAAAGGAGTATGAGGATTGGACCATTGGAAATTTATATGCCTATTTCTCTGAGAAGAAGAGCAAGTACAGAAGTGTAATTTCAATAAATTGGCTCTTGAGGGTTCAGAGAGGAGGATCACAACTACCCAAACCCTTAACCAACAAGGATCAGAATATATTACTAATCTGGTCAAGGTTTATAAGGATGCAGAAACTGTGAGTAAAGAGCTTGAGTTGGAGACAGTCGGCTAGGAAAAGGAAAGGATTAAGTGGGTAGCGGTTCTATCACAAATGAATGATGTTCAGAAGTATGGAGTGATGAAGTTCCTAGCTGAGAAACCCATGGAGAACCTAGATGATAATGTGCTATACATGTCAAAGAAAAATGTGGAATGGCACAACTCAATCATCGGGCAGGACCATGAAGAGTCCACTAAACTACTCAAAGGATTGACTGATTTGATTGACACTATACAGGAGGACCTTAAATGTATTGATATCCAACTCATGAAGGAGGGAGATAAGGTGATTGAAGAGGTTACAGACATTATTAAAGTCTTTCAAGATAGAGTTCATTCCATTCAGACCATAAAATCTTTGACTACCGATGACTTTTCAAAGGTAGCAAGGATTGAATCAATGTTCATTGTCTATTCGGATCACCTGGAGGTTCATATAGCTAAGGTCACGCAGGTGAATATGGACAAGGAAGTGTGGAAACAGGGGATCATACACATTGGCCTGTCCTATTTCCAAGTTATCCTGAACTTTTTGGCTGCACACCTAGAATGGCGAGGATGCTCGATAAAATAGGACAAGCCCGTAACTTCCTCAGTTGTGGTGGATGCTTATCTGTGCTACAATGAAATGTTGGCCTTTCAATGGCTATTAGTTTAGTTTTCTTTTGTGTCATTCGAATGGTTTCTTTCACTGAAGTGAAAGTAAATGTTATTTGTTAATTATGTAAAAACTATGGCCTGGTGGCTATTTAAGTTGAACAACTTTCTTTTGAAAAGGTTCTGAAACTGTGATTTTAGAAACAATAGAAGAGTTTTTGATACGAATTGTGGGAAATGAAGTAATGGTTGATTATTAATGGAATTTTGTGACATCTTTGAATCTGTGCATTCTGAGATTCATAATTCTTCTTAGGTTGTTATGTGGGCATAATTTAATCTGATAATCAGTTATCTCTGCATTTCTTTTCGGTTCATATTTATTATAAATTGTTGGATGACTCACATGGTGTTAATCAGCTTGATCCCTCTTGCCCTGTGAGGCACGAGAGAGTCTCAATTAAGCTGCTAGTTTCTCTTGTTGAGTTCTCATTTTGTTTTGAATGTATGCAGTAAATATATGTTAATCAGAGTCTGTGAATTCCTCTTTGAGCAAGTTCTCAGGAAAATTTAGGCATTTATTTTTGCTGATGGATAAATGTTGAAGCCTTTTCAATACTTTCTTGTTAAAAGTGTTACAAAAATCAATTGTATAGTTAATTCATTGTAAATCATATGAGGAGCTTCCCTCTAATGCAGAGGTTGAATTATCATTAATTCTTCCAACTGTTGGTATATTTTTTTCTTTCTAAAGGGTAAAACAGAGTCACATTTCACTTTAAGAAGATAATAATTAAAATTTCAAGAAGGAGACAAATCTGTTAACCAACAAATCTCAACCCTTCGTTCCAAAACAATCTTGGCCCTCCATTTTGGCCTCCCCCAATCTATAAATTGGAGTCTCTTCCCTTCACAATTCATCCATCATTTGAGTAAGTTTATGTTGTTAGTTTGAGAGCCAAAATCTATTCAATGTATCCATATTATTCCCAAATCTTGCCACACATAGCCAAATCCATCCACCACAATCCCCCTTTTTATTCAATTACTTGTTGTGTAGTGGAAAGAAATCCACATATCCCCTATTCAAAGACAAAATCAAGTGGAGCACGTGGGTGCACTTCACTTCAACAAGCTCAATCAGAGGAAGGAGCACAAGATTTAGGTATGATGGTGATATTTGTGTCCATTTAAATGATTTTGATTTTTTTTTTATGATTTATGCAACTAATCATTAGCTTAGATTTTTGTCACCTTCAAATATGTATTTTAACCCTTGATGATTTGATATGAGCTCAAACAGCTTTCCTAATAGGTAATGTTGTGACATCTAAAGAGCATGCACAATAGCTTGCAAGTTTGAGATCATGAGATGCATAGTTTAACTCATATTTTTTTAACTTCCTTGACTCATAGCTGATTACTTGCTCATATTGCATTGGGACCCCTTCTAATACTTCTCCAGAATCATTTGTTACAACCACAAAATGTCCTTCTAGATCACACACTTTCAAGATTGGAGTTGTTGTTACCTTTTCTTTCAGATACTCAAAGGAATTTTAACATTTCTCTTTCCATTCAAACCTTATTTCTTTTCTCTGAAGTGTGGTGATGTGGTGGGTTATTCACAAAAAATTCATTACAAATTTCTTGCAGTTTCCTACCAACCTTGTGAAACTTCTCACTTCCTACATGTTTTTTGGGGTTGGCCATTCTAGTATGGCCTTGGTTTTAGTCGGATTTACCATTGTTCCCTTAGTGGATATGGTGTGCCCTAGGTATTTTACTTCATTCTACAAGAGGTTACACTTATATAAATTTCCATACAATTTGTGTTCTCGAAATAATTGCAAAATTATTTGCAAATGTTGAAAATGCTCTTCCTCATTCTTGGAGTATATCAAGATATCATCTAAAAATATTAGAAATTTTTTTTCAAGACAATCTCTGAACATACTATTCATATGGTTCATAAATTTTGTTGGGATGTTGGTGAGCTTAAAAGGTAAAATAGTAAACTCAAAATACCCATATTGAATTCTAAAAGTTATTTTATGGATGTGTTCTTTTAGTCTTAATAGATGGCATCCATGTCATAGGTCTGTTGGAATCGTTTACCATTGTGCCAAAATCTCAAACTATCAACGCTTGATAAAAATGCCAAATTTAACCCAGCCCATAGGATGCAGTTAAGTCATGTCACCAGTATTCAAGGAGGTGTTGACCACAAAGTCAACAATCTCCCCCTCAACATCAACTGAGCCTTTAACACCCACTAAAGGGAGATTTGAACGTCTAACCCAAGGCTCTGAATACCAATTTTTGGAATCGTTTGTCATTGCACCGAAAGACTAAACTATCAATGCCCTCAATACAAATGTCAGATTTAACTTAACCCATGGGAGGTGCTAACCACCAAGTCAACAAGGTCTATCTTAGAAATATTGCAACCCTACACATTTGATCAAAAAGATCGTCAATAGGTGGAAAGGGTTACTTGTTCCTTATAGTAACCTTTTTGAGCATTCAGTAATCAATACTAAGCTTAGGGTTCCATCTTTCTTCTTCACAAATATCATAGGAGTCCCCCCAAGGTGACACACTAGGTTGAATAAGTCATTTACTGATCAACTCTTGTAAATTCTCCTTTAATTCCATAAGCTCAATGGTTTTTATACAATAAGGAGCTTTAGACATAGGTTTATCTCCCTACACCAAATCAATGGAAATGATAAATACTCTCTTTGGTGAGCCACTCCTGATAATTCTTTAGGGAATACATCTTGATATTCTCGAAAGATAAGGGTGTTCCCTATAAATGATTCTTTCCTCTTACTAGCCTCATCAAATCCTAGTCCTTTAGAAGTGGATGACTCACATATCATCATGTCATCTTGAAATATTACCTCCTCTAATTCCCCTACCTCTTCCATTTTGACCACAAACATTTGACACCCTATTCTGTTACTTCGCTTCAACTGCATAGAAAAAATTCATTGTACGTTGACCTCTTGATGGGTTCCTTGAAGATACACCTTATTTCGAAGGTCATCCAAACATTCTATTGTTTTCAAAAAGTAATCTACCTTAGCTATTTGGCTCCACAATAAATTCATTCCTAATAACACATAATAAGAAATTGTAGTATTATAAATTATCACAGAGCTAATTTACACCTCATGTTTGTGCCCCTACTTTAACATTTCCTATCCTCATCTCCTATTTGTGTATGATTTATGCTCAATATCCATTTCTAATGCCATGTACACCCACTAATTGATTTCTCAGAGGGGTGTCCTTCTTCATGGGGCTTAATGATGGTCCTTAATGGAGAAGGACTAGGGAACCCACACCTTGGTCCTACAACCAGAATGCCCTCACCCTGGTCCCTCTTAGTTGGGCCCTATTTTGAAATGAAGCAAGGGTATTATCTCTCCCTCAAGAATTCAATTTTGTGGCTCTACGTGATCGTTGGAGGACGGCCTAATCAGTAAATGACCTAGATACCCCTATATAAAGACATTTGATCAACCTAATTTTATCCAAGCATCATAAGTTGACATATCCTAGCATTCTTGCATCTGTGAAGCCTTCATCATCAAGCATTTTCAAAGATCTTCAAGGTTGCATATTCTTCATTCAACCATTATGGAGAAAAAATAAATCATTAATATGCAAGTATGTGTGTGCGATTAGGGTTTTGTCATGTTCATGTCATTTCATACAACATATGTGATTACATTCAAGAAGCAAATCATCATCATTAACAATTGTAGAACTGAGGTACATATATTTTTATTATTTATTTCAATATTTGCATTATTTCATTCAAGGTTAATTCCTAAACTGTGGTTTGACTCAAGCAAACACCTATTTCCAACAATTTCCCCTTTATTTTTGTGTGCAAGAAATAGGTACAGATCTATAATTTTCAAGATCAACATTATTCACAGAGATGAATAGGTTCCCCTTTAGATAGAGAAAATTTTGGAGGACCAGAGTAACTGACACTCCGGTCTTTAAAATTCAGGTTGACCTTTTGGGAATAAATCTAAACACTCACATATTGCTCAAATTCAAGGTCATGGCTCTGTTTGACAACTGTAGCTTACTAATTATGCATAATATCTTCAATATCATCACATTTACCCTAATTTCAACATTTTCACAATTTAACTTAAAAAGAGGGAATTAAATTCCAACCAATGAATCTAATTAGAATTCTCAGCCCTATCCTTGTTGGATTGAGGCTAGATCTATTGGATACACCCCTCTTTAATGTAATTGGTCCCAAAGCAAAATTAGTGGTTTTTTTACTTTAGTGGTGGAAACCTTAATTTTCACCACATTACATTTTGGTGAACCTGACATCTTACACCTTAATTTCTTATTTATTCTCTCGGATTTGATTGTTTATGCAATTTAAAATTTAAATTTGCATCCATAGATCTCATTTTCAATTGAATTACATAACTTTAGAGGTTGATTTCACAAAAACCCTAATTTATAATTCTAAAAATTGTTTGTGGGTTGCATAATTTTTCAAATCCATTTTCAGATCTGATCTTTATGATATTTTATGCTATAATTTAGAGGTATTTATCTTTCAAATTCACAAATTACATTGCTTAATTAATTGGTTAATTAGTCACTTTTACAAAATTTTGTATTGTTTAATCACAAAATTCAATTTGTGTGCATTCAAATTTCTCTCCTTTATTCAATTGTGATTTCGATTTGGATTTTGCATAATTTCATTACATACATTGGGCAAACATTGATTTGGTTATAAATGGAGTTTTTATCTTGCTTTACCAAATCAATTTTTAATTTAATTCAAGATCTCCATAATGTTCCCTTTTGTGCATATGATGATAGCTCATATTTTTCTTTCATGCATAATAATGATTTTCCCTCCTCTAAGGATTCTCCTATTCATAAGGACACTTTAGTGCAAGGTGAGATTATTAACACTTCTTATAAAAATCTCTCTCCTTAGGGTGATGTTTTGATGAATGATGTTGATATTCCTCTCATAAGGAGATCCTAGAAGAAGAGGATGATATCATAAACACCTTCCTTAATGTTACCTTACCCTCCACGCATGGTATTACTCCTAAAGGTGAAGCATTAATGAGTTTTTGTACCCCTCCTAAAACTCCTATTATTCATTAGGAAAGAGTCAATACTCCTATCAATGGCTTCTCTAATGAAGAGAAAGAATTGAAGAGAAACATAACACAATCCTCCTCTAATAAAGATACTTTAGCGCAAGGGGGCAAGACCAAAATATTGACTTATCAGTCCCTTTAGATTCTCCTCATTCTCCTAGAGCCTATCTTAACCATCAAAAAATTTGTAGAGAAGATGATGTTATGAATTTCATTCATGATCTATCTTCCCATATAAAATTAAGTAAAGGTGAGGCCTTAGATAATAATGAAAACATGAATAAGGATGATAGAAAGGGAAATTTCCCAGCAAAGAATATTCCTTCTCCATCTATTTATTGCCTAGACCCTACAAAATATCGTAAAGATCTTTTCCCAACAATTACTACATATATTCCTGATTTTTTTTCATCCCAACAAGAGGATATTTTGCATGAGCTCCTCAAAACCAATCCAATTACTTTACCTTTGAAAAATCAAAGAAATAATTGTAAAAAATATTTGGGCAATCCTTATTTTTGCAAATATCATCAAATACATGGCTATTCTACTAATGAGTGTAATGATTTGAAAATTAGAATTCAACAACTTTTTGTAGCTTATATCATTCAAGTATTTGATGAAGATGTTGGTATTATGGATGACTTTGTCATGTGTTGCATTGGTTTTGTCATTGATGTCAACACTTGTTTTCTTGGAGGTTTACATTATGTTCACCGATATGTGTTCACCAGCAGGTTATATTGTTCACCGACAATGATGATGACTTGTTATCACTTGGAGATCATTTGGTTATGTCAAAGACATGGATTGGAAGTTTGGTTTTGGTGTTTTTCTTATTGGTATAATCGATTTGACATATTTGCCTTTATCGGCAGATAGGTCTAGGTTATGGACCGATATTCCAAATCAGCACAACACGTCATGGAGATTGTTTATTGATTGGTTATTATGGTAAATGTATTGAGTCAACATGTTGTATCACATCAAGACTTATTTGTAATTGATTCAATTGTAATATCTTTAGTGAGCCGACCTATACATTTGGTCTTAGGTTTTGTATATTATATGATTGTAAGATCTTATTGAAGATCGTGGTCATGTCATGAGTGAGTGTGGATATTGAAGAGTGAAAATAAGAAGATCCTTATGCGAATCACACATACATTATTTGAAGGTTGAAGGAAGGTTATGAAGGTGTTTTGACACTCATGTTCAAAGCTTAACCGGTATTGAATCCAACATTGCAGATGCTATTTTGAGTAGTACATTATCATTGGATTTAACCATCCAATTGTGTAGTCAGTGTGACTCCTATTTTGTGTTTGAGCAGTGAGCTCTAGGCAGTTGGCCTTTTTGCATGTGCAGATCCCATTTGTATACACATACTATCTATAGTAGTATCATTTGATTATGGGTAAGGTATCCCACTGTGGTTTTTCCCTTACCAGGTTTCCATGTCAAAATCTCTGTGTTATGTGTTGTGGATATTGTTTTTGTTTCTATTTCATGCATTAAGTTATACCGGTACTGCTATATCTGTTAATTTGTTTTACCGACACTTAAGTTTGGTTTACTGGCATTAAGGTTAAATTGGAATAACTTGCATTTAGATTACAATTTAGTGACAACTAGTTCACAACTGATTCACCCCCACCCCCCCTCTCAGTTGTCCTTCTCGGGACCTAACAATTGGTATCAGAGCAAAGTCCTCTTTTTGTGGAAGCCTAATAGCTTGAGAAGATCCTATGGAAACAAATATTTTAAGGAAGGACAGTCTGAAGCTTGATGGAACTAACTATGGCATATGGAAGATCAGAATGGAAACACATTTGAACTGCATTGGAAGAGATATATGGGATGTTACAAAGAATGGCTATGTTGCTCCTATTCTGAATCAACCTCATCCACCAACATTGGCCAAGGACATGGACAATGATTGCAAAGCAAGAGAAGCACTTTTGAGCGCATTATCATATCAGCAAATCATGGGATTATCAGATCGATCTACTGCTAAAGCTATTTGGGATAAGTTGGAAACACTGAATGAAGGATATACCACTGTCAAAATTGCAAAATTGGAATGTTACCGAGTCAGGTATGAAAATTTAAAAATGGAAGAAGATGAAAGAATTTCTGCATTTATGGAAAAAGTTAATGAAATTTTTTTAGGAATACAATGATGTGGAGGATCCTTAAGTGAAGATGAAATTGTATCTAAAGTTTTAAGAGCATTGCCACCGGCTTACAAAATGAAAGCAACTACTATTAATGAAATGAGAGCAATGCCTAATACTTCAGTTTCTAGAGATACTTTGGTTGGAACTTTCAACATTTGAACTTGAGGAATTTGGTCTTGTTGCTACTGTAAAGATTGATTTAGCCTTCAAAGCGTCATCATCATCAGCATCATCATCGTCTCACAAAAGTGATTGGAAAGCACTTTATGCAAAAGAACTTGAAGATATGAGGAGAGAAAATGAAAAACTTGAAGAACTTGAAGCACTATTTACAAGGAAAATGCCTAAAGGTCCAATAGGAAGTAAGTACGAAGGTAAAGAACCTTTCAAATGTTTTAATTGAAATGAAGCTGGTCATATGGCATCTAGATGTCTTGATAGACATGCAAGATTAAGGGAAGAAGCAAAAAGATCATATAAGCCTAACCCTGAATATCAGAGATATAGATTCAAGAAAAACAGAGATAAGTCATGTTACTATGCAGATGAAGGTGTTACAGATGACTCAGATGAAGATCCAACAGATAACATATGGCCTTTTGTTGCAATAAAGGAAGATAAAATGACACTTATTATCAAACCGGTAGAGCAGGCACTGGCAACAAAAAATGAAGAAAAAGATGAATGGATTATAGATTCCGGAAGCTCACATCATATGACTAGTGATAAAAGAAAATTCTTATCATTTCAGGAAATTCATGGAGGTCTAGTAAGGTTTGGAGATGGTAAAGCTTGTTCAATCAAAGGAAAAGGCACTATATCTTTGGATGGTAAGCATAATATTGACAATGTTTATTATGTAGAAGGTTTAAAGCATAATCTTTTGAGTGTTGGTTAGTTAGCGGAAAAGGGATTTTAGTTACAGTTCAATAATGGGAAATGCAAAATCATAAACAAAACTAGATTGGAGATTGCAACTAGTAATCAGACTAAAGGTAATATCTTTCACTTGAATACCAGTGATAAAACATGTTTGATTGCACATATAGATGAAAGTTGGTTATGGCATAAAAGACTGTCATGTGAATTTTGATTGCATTGTAAAGATTAGTTCAACTTAGGCAGTAAGGGATTTACCTAAGATTGTGAAACCTCATAATTCGGTATGTAAGGAATGTCAAATGGGAAAGCAAGTTAGAAAAAATTTTAAGAGCATTACTGAGAAGTCCAATAATATTCTTGATTTAATTCATACTGATTTATGTGGTCCAGCAAGAACAAGAAGTCTAAAAGGAGATAGATACTTTATGCTAATAATTGATGATTATTCTAGAATGTGTTGGGTTACTTTTCTCAGGGAGAAATCAGAAGCTTTTGGAAGATTCCAGATATTCAAGGCAATGGTAGAGAATGAAGCTGGCATGAAAATCAAATGTTTAAAATCAGATCAAGGAGGAGAATTTACATCAAGAGAATTTAATGCATTATGTGAAGTGAATGGAATCAAAAGATAACTATCAGCACCCTGGACACCCCAACAGAATGGAGTTGTGGAAAGGAAGAACATAACTATTCCGAATGCAACAAGAACAATGTTAATGGAAGCAAATCTACCTCATGTGTACTGCAGAGAAGCAGTGAATACAATGGTTTACACTTTCAACAGAGTTCACATCAAAAGTGAAACCGGTAAGACCCCTTATGAACTATGGTCTAGTAATATTCCTACTCTTAAATACTTTAGAATATTTGGAAGCAAATGTTATATTAGAAGAGATGAGTATATTGGCAATTTTGATCCTAGAAGTGATGAAGGAATATTTCTTGGTTATTCATCTAAGCAAGGCATATAGATATTATAATAAAAAGGTTACAAAAAATCATTAAGAGTACTAATGTGAAGATAGATGAACACTTTAGAGGAGATTCAAGATCTGTGGAACCGGCAGTTGAAATGATCATAGATCAACCAACATAGACTCCACTGGTACAGAATGAAGACCTAGTCACACCGACATCATAAAAAAACTCAACAGTGACTGAAGAACAACAACCTATGAATGTTAATTAGAACAAACCTAGGTATGTAAGATTGAATCATTCAGACAATCAATAATTGGAAACAAGAATTAAGGTGTTATTACTAGAGAAAGACTAGCAAATGAAGAGGCATGTTTAATTTCTCAAATTGAACCAGCATTTTTTATTGAAGCATGTAAGGATGAACACTGGATAAAAACAATGGAAGATGAATTAGAAGAAATTGAAAAGAATAATACTTGGACATTGGTTCCTCGACCTAAAGACAAAAATTTAATTGGAACTAGATGGGTATATAGGAATAAACTTAAAGAAGATGGAGAAGTAATCAGGAACAAAGAAAGATTAGTTTGTAAAGGTTATTCACAAAAAGAAGGAATTGATAATAATGAAACCTTTGCACCGGTAGCCAGAATTGACGCAGTTAGACTATTTCTTGCATTTGCAGCTTATAAGAACTATAAAGTTTATCAAATGGGTATAAAATGTGTATTTTTTAATGGAGATCTCAAGGAGGAAGTTTACATTGGATAGCCTGATGGATTTTCTTTGACAAATGATAAGGATATGGTTTGCAGGTTAAGGAAAGCTTTATATGGCTTGAAGCAAGATCCTAGAGCTTGGTATGCTAGATTGGATAAATATCTTTTGAAACTTGGTTACACAAAAGGTAATGTTGACAATAATTTATATTATAATGTTACCAATGATGATATTTTGGTTATTGAAGTCTTTGTAGATAATATCATTTTTGGAGGTGAAGATGGATTATGTAAGGACTTTGCTAATCAAATGAAAAAAGAATTTGAAATGTCTATGATTGGAGAGATAAAATTCTTTCTAGGCTTTAGATTTCACAAACAAATAAAGGTATATTCATATGTCAAACAAAGTACTTGAAGGAACTTTTGAAGAAATTTGGTATGGAGAATTCCAAACCGGTAAGTACTCCTATGACTACAACTGACAAATTGACATTGAAGGATGATCCAACTCCTATTAACCCGATAAGGTACAAATCTATGATTGGAGGTTTACTGTATTTGACACAAACAAGACCTGATATAATGAATGCACTATGTATTGTTTCAAGATTTCAAGGCAATCCTAAAGAAAATCATGAATCAATAGTTAAAAGGATTTTCCGGTACCTACAAGGCACAACAAATCTTGGTTTATGGTATCCTAAAGATGAAAATTTTGATCTATGTCATACATCGATGCAAATTGGGCAGGTGATGTAGATGACATGAAGAGTACCATAGGCGGTGCATTCTTTCTTGGTAGTAGATTGATTTCATGGATCTGTATGAAGAAAACTTGTACATCATTATCAACAGCAGAATCAGAATATGTTGCAGCAACAACTAATTATACTCAGGTATTATGGATTAAGCAAATGTTGAAGGATATAAAGGTAAAATGCAAAGAACCAATAATCATTTATTGTGATAATTCAACTGCAATTGATATATCAAAGAATCTGGTATTTCACTCTAAGACAAAGCATGTTTCTATTAAGTATAATTTTTTGAAAGAGAATGTTGAAGCAAATGAAGTGAAATTGGTTTATGTGAATACTAAAGAGCAAATTGCAAATATCTTTACAAATCCTTTGCCTAAGGAAACATTTGAATATCTTAGAGAGCAGCTTGGGGTAATTTCCCCACTGACAGAGACTTAGATGTTGAAGATTGGCATCAAACCAGTAGGAACTAACAGAAAAAATCTTTTTCCAACTTTGATGGAGGAGAGCTACTTCTCAGGGGGAGTAGTTGGCAGAATGTTAAGTTTTGAATTCTTAACTGCTTTAGCATTTGATGTCAAAGGGGGAGAGATATCTATGGAAAAACATTATCCCTTGGAGGAGAGATTATTTAATAGGAGAAATATACTCTTTGGATATGTATTTTTGGTTTCTGTTTCTTTTACAGAACTTTGTATTGATCTATCTTTGGAGATTGATTGGTTTACTGGTTTTGGCATTCTATTTTTGGCACTTAGATGTTTTTCCATCTAGTGTTGTCATCAATGCCAAAGGGGGAGATTGTTGGTATTATGGATGACTTTGTCATGTGTTGCATTGGTTTTATCATTGATGTCAACACTTGTCTTCTTGGAGGTTTACATTATGTTCACCGGTATATGGTTAATGGCTTATGCACAATCACCGGCATGTGTTCACCAACAGGTTATATTGTTCACCGACAATGATGATGACTTGTTATCACTTGGAGATCATTTGGTTATGTCAAAGACATGGATTGGAAGTTTGGTTTTGGTATTTTTCTTATTGGTCTAATCAGGTTGACAAATTTGCCTTTACTGGCAGATAGGTCTAGGTTATGGACCGGTATTCCAGATCAGGATGATACATCATGGAGATTGTTTATTGATTGGTTATTATCGTAAATGTATTGAGATGACATGTTGTATCACATCAAGACTTGTTTGTAATTGATTTAATTGTAATATCTTTAGTGAGTCGACCTATACATTTGGTCTTAGGTTTTGTATATATGATTGTAAGATCTTATTGAAGATCGTGGTCATGTCATGAGTGAGTGTGGATATTAAAGAGAGAAAATAAGCAGATCCTTATGCGAATCACGCAGACATTATTTGAAGGTTGAAGGAAGGTTATGAAGGTGTTTTGACACTCATGTTTAGAGCTTAACCAATACTAAATCCAGCATTGCAAATGCTATTTTGAGCAGTACATTATCATTGGATTTAACCATCCAATTGTGTAGTCAGTGTGACTCCTATTTTGTGTTTGAGCAGTGAGCTCTAGGCAGTTGGCCTTTCTGCATGTGCAGACCCCATTTGTATACACATACTATCTGTAGTAGTATCATCTGATTGTGGGTAAGCTTTCCCACCATGGCTTTTCCCTTACCGAGTTTCCACATCAAAATCTTTGTGTTATGTGTTGTGGATATTGTTTCTATTTCTATTTCATGCATTAAGTTATACAGATACTGCTATATTTGTTAATATGTTTTACCGGCACTTAAGTTTGGTTTACCAATATTAAGCTTAAATTGGAATAACTTGCATTCGGATTACAATTTATTGACAACTAGTTCACAACCGATTCACCCCCCCCCCCCACCCCTCTCAGTTTTCCGTCTCAGGACCTAACAGAAGATGGGGTAACCCCTTGTCTTATTTCATCTCTATAACATATGTTCACCCTTCATGTTGGTCCTCATCCTATGACACTAGAAGTTAACTTCATTGGGGGGGACTATTTTAAATATAATAAACTTGGGGCAGCAACACAATTCATTCTTGCCTTTATCCTATTTCTTCTCTCTATCTAAGGTTTCACCTATTCCCTTTTAGGGATTGCATTTTTCATGTCCTTTATTGAATGGAATGGTGTGTCTCTTATGATTAATCTCTCCTTATGGGAGTTCTTGATCCTTCATTCTAATTCTCTCTTTTTCTTTGAAGATTAGTTCTTCTTTAGAGTTGAATTTTACATATATTAATCTTTTCTTGCATTGAATATTTCTTCATGTGAGTATATTGTGCATTTTCTTATGTCTAATCTCTCCTTATAGGTTGTGTAATTTTTCTCATCATCCCTATACTTGGGAAATGATTACTCTTGTATCCTTTCTAAGGATCCACTTTTCCTTTGTTGAGTCGTGTTTTCTTGTGATTTAATGTCATTCCTTGTGTGAAGTTGTTGTTTTCTCAAGGATTCTCTCTTATACAAGAGGTGTGCATTCTTGACTACAACCTCTTCTTCACTTGGCAATGTATATCTATTGTGAACAAACCCCTTCACTTTGGGTCAAAAGTGTGTCATCCTTCATCAAGAATCCCTTTCATCTAGCAATAGGTGGAAGGTAGACATTCTTGTTTCTTCTTCCCTTTTTTTGGTAGAAGATGTTATGTTTGTTCAAGAAATCCTATTGGAGGTGTTGTCACAGGGATTTGCACCTGATGTAAAGATGAAAAATCTACAATCTCGTGCAACATGAGAGTACTGTTAGGCTGTGGGTATCCTATTGTGAGAGTAGACCTCTAGATTATGGTTTGGCTCCCTTTAGATAACCTAAAAACTAATGACTTTTTGACTGGAAAAGAGGTAGAAGGATGATTCTGAAACTAAAACTGAACTAATAGGTGATGCACCAACTTAATGAGAAGACTTGTTTTTCTACCAAATTCACAATTACTTCAATTTTGAAACTAAAAGCTCACAACTCAGAAAAACTTGTTTTGCATCAATGTTTCATATGAGAGGTTTTATTGTTTGATGTTTATTTGAAAGAAAACAACATTGTTTTCATAACATTCATTCATAAAAAATTATAAACACATTCAATGACCTGCTTTATATCAAGTTGCTCATGTACTAAACATCTAAAGAATGAAGCAAAAATAAAGGATTTTGGTGTAAATCACAATATTCTTATCATATCATTCACATAAAATAATTAGACAAGAATATTTCTAAGAAAAAACTGGAATTGTTTATTGAAAAGTAGGAATCATTTGCATTAGAAATCTAGAAAACTTTACACAAATATAAAAATACTCATGAGTAATAAGTTACAAAATCCAAAAATAAGTTGCTTAAATAGAGATAAGACTAAGAACTAGAGAAGAATGACTTATAGTTAAAATAATCCAAAAATTAAAAATTTGAAATGTTGGTTTTCTATGCTCCATGTTGATTGCTGCTTTTTCTCCAAATCAGCTGCTAATTGGCTACCTATTCTCTTATTCAATTGCTGGGCCCATATGAAATTGAAAATCCCTTAAAATCGGGGTCAAAACTAAAGATTTGGAGCTGATAACTGCTTCAAAACTCCCCTTGGTTGATGACTCACTTTTGGGGGCCTTCAAATCAGATGTTGAACTATTGTTTATGTGTCAAAATCCCCCCAAAAAGTGGGATTTTATCTTTGGTCGCCCTCCTTTCGACTCATTTTGAAATTTTGAGTTTGGTTGCACAAACTTGAATTTGGAATTCAAATTTGATCTTTATGAAATAGAACCTTCCACTGACCATCATGACACATGTCATCTTTATGCTCCTCTCTATGTCAACACAAGATTAATGGACGCCTCTCTAACTATGTTGCCCTTGTGATTTTCAATCAAATACTATGACTTGAGAGGCCATGTGTGATCTAAATGGCGACTCTAATAGTCTTTTCTAGATTTACATTGTCTTCCCATGACTTTGATTAAATAGATGCATGTATTGTTTGATAGTATTGTGATCTATGATGCTTTGTCTTTAGGCTTGCTCATGCTAGAAAGGTATTAGACTAAACAAAGAAGGATATTGAATTTCCTGAGAGTTCATTATGACTACATTATGCCTCTTGACAACTCTTCATGACTGTCTTTTGACCATTGTCTTCTCTTTCACTGATTCATGCTATGAGAATTTATCAAAACCCTCCATCAATTTCCATTACTGATATAAACTTTGATATCCTTCATGACCACGTGACCTTTGTTGCTTGTAATAGTGGTCATCCACTTTATTATTCTCAATGTGCCATTGACACTTAGATTTTCTAGTATAGATAGGGACAACAACAAAATCTCACTTGTGCCTGAAGTATGAGTGCTTCTGACTTGCAAAGGTATTGTCATTATGGTTTGATCAATGCCCAAGAGCATCATTGCATCTATATTGTCAAAAGTTCATGACTTTGAACTATCACTGTGATTTTGTGCTCTGAATTCACAAATCTTTTGCTTTAAAAACCTTTTACTGATGTTGTTTGGATCTCTTGTGTGACATGAATTTCTATATGTCTTATGATGTATCTTAGGTGTACATCTTCTTATGTGGCTTATCATGTTGGGCAGTGACTATTTCCATACCCTATGATTGTGAAGGCTACCATGCTCTTGACTAGTGATTACCACTGTTATACCTACTACTCTCTTTGGTATTTGATCACTATTTCTTGACTAGGTTTGATTGATCAAACCCTCCTTGACCTCAAAGAATATGGTTGGGATTATTGTTCTTAGTTTTAAAGGCTTCATGACTGTGATTACCCTTTGACAATGACAAATCACAGTGATCTTTTCTTCATGCACTGTTAATGTATTGTCTTTGTGACATTCTACTATTCAATCTACTCTAACAATATTTCTCACTCTTTCCTACTATCTCAAGCAGTATCACATCTTTAAATGCTTATGCAGATCATTGTGCCACTAGTTTTTTACTATGCATTGAAAATTGCGAGGGCTTCTTATCAATCTTTAACTTATGTATCTTAGTGGAACCGTTTTTCCATTTGAAGGGTTG
This sequence comes from Cryptomeria japonica, assembly GCF_030272615.1. NCBI lineage: Eukaryota > Viridiplantae > Streptophyta > Pinopsida > Cupressales > Cupressaceae > Cryptomeria > Cryptomeria japonica. The sequence continues at coordinate 694,992,613 of NC_081407.1, forward strand.
CTTGAAATGCATTTACTTGACTGCTCTCTGAGTATGACTACAACTAAACCTTTGATGTTTGCCAAAAAAATTAATGCTCTTGACTTTGACTGCTCCAATCTTCTTTACCAGCAAGCATATGATTGTCCCTTTCATGATCATCATTTCTCTTTGACAGTGAAATAGATGTCTTTACCTTATACCATTAACCTTACTTTTGAATCACTATTACCTTGAGAAAATGGCTACCATTTCTTGTGAAACCACTGTAATGATATCATCAAACAATGATTTCTCTTTCCATTCTCTTCAATAACCTGCTTATTGAACTTGTGGATTGAAATATGCTTAATCTTGAATGGCCTTTGTTTCTCTTGTATCTACTCATCCTTGATAATCTACTCATAGCACCACTTATGGTGACTATGTGATGATACTTTGTCTCTTCAAACACCAACTTCTCTGAGATAATTGTGCATGTGAATATGGATTCCATTTTGATATCTATCAAAATATGAACTCGCTGTAATGATGGATGTTTGAGATCCTCTCTTGCTAATGAAGGTTGATGCTCTTGATGGATTTGACTGAGGTTATCTTTTCTCTTGGACTGGTACTATTTTTGCACTGAATATGATTGTTATTTTATGAGATTTTGTCTTCCAATTTGTCCCTTTACCGTGTATCAACATTTCTCTTGTGATCTTAATTAGTTGCTATTTACTATCATTTGGCTTGCAATAAGCTTTGGGCAAGCTTTATACCTTTGATACCTTTGTCTCAGTTCTTCATGATTGTTGCACTTTTATTGACCTTTTATGAATGGATTGTAATCTTGTTGATTTCTCATGATCAATGCTTGGAGTGTCGAAGAGAGAAAATCCCCCCATATGAATGTCATCATTATGATATTTAGAATTGTGCTCATAGTCTGAGACTTTCCACTATGTGGTTGTTCATAACTTGATTTTAACAGTGGATACTATCACTATGTGTATCATCTTTGGGATGTGTCTTTTTGAGCCTTGGATACCCTATCACTGTGTTTTGTTGTTCTTTGAATGGTACTACAAAATTTTGACCCATTGATATGTATGGCTTGAAGGACTGCTACACATGTAATGAAATGCCTTTCAAGGAGGGTCTTTGGATCCTTGAAGCCTTTTGACTGCATTGTGGTCTTCAAGTACCTTATACTAGTAGGGCTTGCTATTTTTTGAATTCTAGGATAACATGACTATGACCTGTGTCTTTTATTGACTGCTATTAAGCATTAGATCTCTGCTTACACATGATGACTGTCTCTTGAATGCCATAGATTTTGTGATAAGGAAGATCTCATTTAGTAGTCTCTTAGCCTTGATCATTAAATTGAAGAAAAACTTAAAGCCATACAAGATGAAGTACATGCTCACTGTTTCTTATTTCATTACTAACTTGGTCATAAGCTGATCATTGTCATGATTTCATCCCTTTACTCTTTGAGTTTGAGAACAAGCTTAATGAAAGTTGTAGCTCTTTAATATTATGGAATAAGAGGCCTCTAATGATTGTGGTAGACCTAGAAGTTTGTTGGGATGTGTATGCAATTTGGACTTGCTCCCTATCTTTAAAATATATGTCCTTATTCCATGTTCACTACTCTGGCTTTGATAGTGAATATGATACTGACTATTCTTGATCGTATCCTTCCACTTTAACTGCCACTGCCCTAAAGAACCCATGACTGCTATATGTGATCTTTTATGACTATCAAAGGTTTTGGAGACTAGCTCTCTTCTATGACAGTAATCTTTACGATATTCTGACCATTGTGCTATCTCCATTGACATTATATTGGGTAACTACCATGAAAATGATCTTTACCAATCTGATGTAAGCTGAAAATGCATAGTGTTATAATGCTTACAGACTGCACTAACTGTTGTCTTAGGTGCCTTCATGAAAGAATCTTTGAACCCTTATCTCTTGCTGACCTTAACCCTGTTGGCATCATGAAGTTTGGAGTACTTAAGAAGTTGTCATTGATGGCAATACTAGTTCAAATGTCATCATAACTAATCGGAAAAGGGTTATAGTGGATTGGTAAGGAACATGGGACTAAAGACTCCCACCAGTGAGAAGTGACCGGTTTACAGGAAGAAACAGGTAGATTAAATTGAGTAAAGCAAGTTCACTGATATGAAGAAAACAACCGACAAAATATCACTATGGTGAAATGTAGATCTGTTCAATTTAGAAAGTGCCAGATGAAGTCAGAGTGCTTGTTAGAGAATCAACAAGATTTGTGGCATGAACAACTAGTCCCACTGGTATAAGCGACGAGATTCGAGGAATGAACAGATTGGTGCATAGAATGATTTTTGAGTTTGAGTTTTGGAGGGAAAGTTGGCACCAAGATTCAAGATAGCTATATACATGTTTTTCATCTTGAATTTTTGTGTTGTTGAAGTGGTGAGAGGATTGAGGTTGGAAGTCCGAGCAAAGGTGCAAAATAAGCGAAGTGTAGAAGGGTTCCTCATGAATCAGTGAAGCCATCACCGAGCAGAGATCGAAGCAGATACAGAATGGATCTATTTGATAGAAAATTATCATCATAAGATCAATGACTTGTTGCTCTCTAATAATTGCAACATAGTAAAATCCTTTAATCGGGTGGACTTTAATAGATCCCTTTGTAAAATCCCTTAATCGGGTGACATCCTAAGAGATGATCCTAAGTCCTTTAACAAGGCTACCTTTAACATGGTAAAGGTTCTAATAGGCCTTGAGGAAAATCCCTTAAATGGGTGGCACCTAACTGTGTAAAGTTGTAATCTCCTAATAGGGATGGCTCCTCACCAAGCGTACTTAAGAATAATGCAAATTTTGTGATTTTCTACTCACATTGTGGTTTTCTCCCATTTGGGCTTCCACATGATAAATATTGATTGTCATGTGTGTTTATTTTTGTGTGTGCATGTTTCCTATTAATGCTGCTTATACGAATAAGTGTTCAAGTTTGAATAAGAGTTTTGATTTAGGTTAAATCTATAATAAACCGATATAATGTTGATTCACCCCCCCCTCCCAGTCACCAGTTAATATTAACAAACCCTTTTTGTCTTTTCTAAAGCCTTGGCAATGAATGACTACATTTTTGATGACATCTTTGTCTTAGGACTAGGGCTATAGATGCACAAAGGTTTTTAATGAACTCAAAACTACTTTGATTGCATTCATCTTTACAATAAAAACAATATTTGCATAGAAAATGAATATTTTTAAAAACAATAATAACTCCAAATGAGAAATGAGGGGTTTCTTAAGGAAAACAAGGATGAATCTCTAGCCACCAATATAATGAATACACCAAAGCATATAAAATCTACAAGGGCTTTACGGGTTCAACAAAGACTCTAAATCCTTGATGATAACAAGTTGTAATGAACAAGCAATACTTCCTTCCTCAAATCACTGCTGCTACAACTCGTGGCTTTGTGCCTCAAATACCATTTATTCTTTATACACAAGAAGTTGTTATTGTCAGTTATTCTTAAAACTTTGGCAGTCATGACAGTAACAAAGAACAAAAAAGAACAACTATAAAGCTAGGGTTCTTTCAATGGAACTCAAGTATTCTACTCCAAATCAGGTTGAAACTACTTAACTCAAGCCAAACTTGAGTTCACTCAATAAATACGCTGAAAATAGACCCTAAGAATTTCCCTCCAAACATCTCATCAACAACTTTACTTTATCACACTTTTTCATTAATAATACTGGACTTTGAACTTTCAACGTGGAAAATAATTTTGAAGCTTTCGGAACTTTAATAAAAATTTCTTTTGTATGTTTATCAATATAATCAAAAGCACTAAAGTAAAGATTTCATCCCCAATAATTTTAAACTTTCACCATGCGTACCAAAACACAAATATAGTCATATGTGGATTATTTTTGACCTAGAAGACAAAAATTGGATAATAGAAGGTACATGTCTTTTGAGAAAAGATCTCTTCTCCTCTAAGGATCTTGTAAGAGTATTTCCTCTTTAGCTTGGATTTATGAACATTGTTGCCTAAAATGATATCTCAATGACATTGAAGGTTGGGTATCCTTATTTCTTGCTTCCTTAAGACATTAACATAGGGATATGTTGACATCTTAAAGGGGGGATACATATTGCCCCTTTTGTACCATATTGTACTATATTTTTACATGTCTTAAACATGGTGTTCATTCTTGAAACCAGAGAAAACAAACTCTTCCATGAGATGCTTCATGTCCAAAACTAGACACAACATTTATATATGTCTTATATATGAGGTGCACATTCTTGAAATTGGAGAAAATAAACTCTTACATGAGATGTCCTTGAAACCAGGCATATATTTGTCTTAAATGGGGTTACACATTCTCGAAACCAGAGCAAACAAACTCTTACACAAGTTGTTCTCGATACTAGATATACACCCTTTGGAATTTTTTATTTCATGTCTTACATGGGTTGTTGCATACTCAAAATAGAGAAAACAAACTCTTGTACATGATGCTTAACACCTGAAACTAGACATCACTTATGCACACACACGAGATGAGTGGATCTAGCAAAACACATCTAGACTATTCCTACTCTCCTCCCCAATATGGATCACTTGGAAAAACACATTCTAGAATGCATGTATCCATATTCTCTCTCATTATTCTCATGGGTCACCTAGAAAAACACATCTAGAGTGTGTATCCATGCTTATCTCTTTCTTCTCATGAGCTCATAGCTTTTCTATTTGTAGTTCATGGATGATGCATGCTCTTGCTCTTTTATGTGATCACTTGTGTTCTTAAGATGGCATTTTTCAAGAATGATATTAGTGGTTGAGACATTTTAATATTGAGGTCTCTTCAACTAGTTGACTTGAGGTCTTGTATTGGTGTTTAGCTATTTGTGTGTGTTTTTTCCCTTTTTTCTTTTTTTTTCCTTTTTGTCTTTGTCATGTTTTGTGTGCCCTTGTATGCAATTGACTGAATTAAGATCCTAAGAATGGGTACTTAGTTCCTCAAAATTAGTGATGTCTAAGGTACTCCTTGTGATTGTGCTCCTAATTGCTCCTCTCCTTCATCTCTTTCGTCTACTTTACCATAAGTATTTGCATAGGCTCATACTCCCATTAAAGTGGGGGCTAAATGTAGCATCATAAATTATCACCGAACCAATTTACACCCCATGTTTGTGCCCCTACTTTAACATCTCCTATCCTCATCTCCTATTTAGGTCAGATTTATGCTCAATCTCTAGTTTCGATGCCATGTGCACCCACTAATTGATTTCCTGGATCCCGATGTCCTTCTCCATGGGGCTTAATGATTGTCCTTATTTGAGAAGGACCAAGGCACCCACACCTTTCCCTATTTTGAAATGGGGCAAGGGTCCTATCTCTCTAATGAGAATTTTATTTTGTGGCTCTGCATGACCGTCAAAGGTCAGCCTAATCAGGAAATGACCTAGATACCCATATATAAAGACATTTGATAAACCTAATTTCATTCAAGCATCATAAGCTGACATATACTAACATTCTTGCATCTGTGAAGTGTTCATCATAAAGAATTTTTAGAGATCTTCAAGGCTGCATATTCTTCATTCAACCATTGTAGAGAAAAATTACATCATAAATATGCTTGAGTATGTGTACATGTGATTAGGGTTTCGTCACGTTCACGCCATTTCATACAACATATGTGATTACATTCAAGAAGCAAAGCATCATCATCAACAATTGCAGATCTAAGGTATATCTTTCCATTATTTATTTCAGTATTTACATTATTTCATTCAAGGATAATTCCTAAACCAGGGTTTGACTTAGGCAAGCCTTTATTTCCAACAATTTCCCCTTTCTTTTGTGTGTGTAGGAAACATGAATAGAGTTGTAATTTTTAGAATTGACATCATTCACAGAGATGAACATGTTCCCCTTTAGATGATGAAAAGTTCAGAGGACCAGAGTGATCGACGCTTTGATCCCAACAATTCAGGTTGACCTTTTGGGAATAGATCCAAACACTCACATATTGCTCAGATTTAAGTTCGTGGCTCCGTTTGATGACTGTAGCTTATTGTTTATACATAATTTCTTCAATATCAACACATTTACCCTAATTTCAACATTTTCACAATTCAACTTAAAATGATGGAATCAAATTTCAACCAGTGAACTATCCTTGTTGGATTGAGGCTAGATCTATTGGATTCAACCGCCTTTAATGTAATTGGTCCCTAAGCAAAATTAGTGGTTTTATTACCTTAGTGGTGAAAACCCTAATTTTCACCACATTGCAAAACTTAAGGGTCCTATATACAAATTAACCTCTATTGTGAATCCAGAAGTTCAACTTTGGACTCAAACAAACATTGCTCTACCCAAGCTCTTGACTAATTGGCATATTCTACTATCAAAGAGTTGGCCATATAACTATCTCTCTTTGGAAATCTACTTAATAACTTGGGTTCTATTAAACATTTTGTGGCATTGATATCAATAAGAATAGTTATTGGGTTCTTGTATAATATAATTATTGTTTCAATTGGTGTGATTTGAAAGTCTGCCTATTTGTTATCTAGTACCGCATGGATCCTCTACTAAAAAGCTATTTGTTGATATGCCAGTGGGTTTCTTTATTGTTGCCTGCTTGGATTCTTGGTTGGACATTGATTCTCATAATGATCTTTGCCACACATAAAAATTCCACCTGGTGGTCCCCTCCTTTTAATACCCTTGAAGGAGGTATCTATTTCCTTCCTAGAATTATTATATCCTTTTTCACTCTTCTTCTCAAATTCATGTTTTCACCCTTCCTATTGAAAGATCGAGATGGCCAAGTCCACCTAGCCTTCTTTTGACTTTTATCTCTGATGGCATCATCCTTTTTATGTCGCTTCTCCCATCTCACTGCCTTTTCATAAACCTCATCTATAGTAGTAGGTGTCAGGATGTCCATTGTTTCGTAGGCATGCGATTTTTAAGATTCGTGATGGATCCAAAATCTTTCATCTTCCTGGTATTGAGGCACATGTTTTAACAACTATGTGAACTTTTACCAGTATTCATTAACTATTAGCTCCCCTTCCCTGAGGTCTTGGAAGTTTGTCAATTTTTGTTCAAAGAATAGTTAAGGTGGTCATCTTTATCAAAAAAAAATTACAAACTATTTTCGTGCTATGTAGGCTCGTTTAAGACTTAGCTCAACCTTTTTATTCCCCCACCATGTGGTTGCCTCCGGACAACTAAAAGGATCCTTAAACTGCTTTGGTATTTTTAGAATAGTTTCTAATCTCAAAATACTTCTCCATTTCTATCAACCAACCTTCGACAATGTCTCCCGACACCAAGCCCTCAAAATTAGGTGAAGTAACCTTCTAAATATCATGGTCAACTCATGAACCAACTATTTCCTCATTTCAACTTTATCTTGAGCTTTTGATTGTTCTCCTCGGTGCTCATTATGTGTGGTGTGTTCATGCCTACTAAAGTTCTCCCAATGTTGGGATTCATGTTCTTCCTCTTTGGTTTCATGTTGACTCATAAACAATTGTTCTAGATTCATGTTTGAACTAAGTTTGGTTCATCATGGTTAAAAAGTTGATCCAACTTAGTCATGGGGGTGTTTACAATTTTTAATATGATTTCTAGAATTGCCCATGTTTATGGTTTTAAGAATGTTCTATTTTAGGTTCTCAACCATTACATTTACAAATGAAAAGTAAATAATTCTAATGTTATATGTAGACACCTAAAAATGTCTCATTGATCATGTACTAATTATTCGTCTAATTAGTTAAATAATTATTTAATTATTTAATTAAGTTAATTAATCTTATTCTTCTAATTTCATATTTCCTCATCATCTTACTAATTATTCTATTTGCTATTCTATCATCATTTAATCATTTTAACTATTTTATAATGTTAATTAAATATTTATTATTTAATTAATTTTGATTAATTCCCCAATTTAAATAATTTTTATTTTCAATTTCTATCTCTAATCATCTAATCATTCAACCCTTTTCTAAATATTAATTAAATATTTATTATTTAATTAATTGTTATTTAATACTTTAATTTAAATAATATTTATTACTAATTAATTCTTCTAATTCCATTTCCAAATGCCCAAATTCTAATTTCAAATTCTTCTAATTTCTTCTAAATTCAAATACATGTGCATGATTTCAAAAATCAAAGTCAAGTTCTAAATATATTCAAATACAAAATTGAATTTAAAATAAATTCAATTATTTGAATAAATCTCATGCAAAGATTAAATTGAAAATCTAAGTCAAAGTGCAAGCACATGCTAAATTAATTAATTCAATCAATTAATTAATTAAATAATTTATGGGTATGTGCACCAAGTTGTGGTACCAAAAGGGGGTCTTAAGATGCCACTTTTTTCTAAAATCAACAAAGTTTGAACTTCAACGACAAATTGAAGATAGTTAGACTCCAAATTTGAAGATGCAACAAGAACAAGAGTCAAAGTGCTTTGAGTCTACTTTCTAAACAACTATTTTTTTTTGAAAATGGTGGAGATTAAGGGCTTCAAAAAGGGGGGCCACAAAAAGTGGTCCTGTTTTTATGCAAAAAACACAACATAGCGTCTGTTGTGGCCCCCCTAAAATGTTAACTTCTTTTTTGAATTTTTAAAATCGCTTCAGTGAGAAATTAGCTAACACCTAGGGAGGGTACGTAGTTTGGCTAAGGGATGGTACGTCCCTTTATACAAAAAAAATAAAAGGTCAGGAGGTTGTGATTTGGAGGCTTTTATCGATTGCAGGAGATGGTGGGTGGAAACGAGCCAATGGAGTTTTATGGGGGGGTTGTGCCGCCTTTAGTAACTAAATCAGTTTAGGCGCGCTTCGCCTCCATTCTACTATACCATACTATCAAGATGAATAGTCCAAGATGACATAACCTAGATTTAATTAAGATGGAGGGATTACTCTACTCTACTCCCACCTCGGGGTTGAATAGCGGTGGAACTCCTGGGAATATCGATTTCATACGGTTTGTCAGCCGTCCATTCCGGTTCGTCAAGTTATGCCAGATTTTTTAGCTAATTTTTTAATGAGTATATGACTTTTTACTAATTTTTTAAGTGGACACATCCTAAAAAACAAAAATTTGAGCGTGCTCCCCCCTAAAATCATTGATAACTAATAAAAAATGAAAACCTTTTCTTTTAAAATTGTGTAGAATGGAGTCTAGTTTCTAAAAATGTAAGTTTCTTCAAAATCGGATGAATGTGTAAAAAACTATACCAAAAATAGTGCATGTTGGTTTTTGACCAAAAATGAACACACTAACAAAAGAAATTATAGATGAAAGCCTTAACGAAATCAAAATGTGAAAAGAATTACATGCTTGGATAGCTAAGAGAGAGATCAAGGTCTCTATGGTATTTTTTTTCAGTTTTATTGAAACACGTGCAAACCTGATGGAGAGCATAGCCAAAAATATGTGAAAATTTTCTAATCCTCTATTAAAAACACATCTCAGCCCTGAAATGGTCGTCCAACCCTTTGGGTTGGATGCCCAAGTACAATCCAACCCAAAGGGTTGGTAGTTCCCAATGCAGACCATTTGGCGAGTGCCATATTATTTGGCGCTCGCCAAATGAAAAAAATTGACTTTTCCCATTTGGCGCGCGCCAAATTTGGCATGCGCCAAATGAGAAAAGTCAACTTTTTTCATTTGGCGAGCGCCAAATTTGGTGCGCACCAAATGTCTTGCATTGTCCAATTGGAAGGTTTTGTGATGCAAATATATACATGAAATATAATATTTAAGTATAAGTCACTTTAAGTTATATTTCATGTATATATTGGTAGGATGTTTGAGAGTGGTTTCAACTCTACAGGAGTTATAATGTAGATTCTTGTTTTTAGAGGATCATATTGACTTTCATACTTAGTCAAATTTCAATAATCAACATTCTCCTATTAGCACTCTTTAGATCCATATCTCACTATCTTTATGTTCCCTAAACTCTACACCTATCTCTCTCCCTCTTGTGTCTCTCTCACTTCTTTCTCCCCTCTCTAGGTATATCGTACCCTCTCTACCTTTCATCCCTTCCTTGTACCCTAATTTATATCCTTGACTCCCTTCCTCTCTCTTTTCTCTCACTCTCTTACTATTTCTCTCCCCTCCCACTCGTTTCTCTTGTTCACTACCGATCCCTTCTATCCTCTCTCTCCCCATATCTAGGGTTCTCCTTTCCTCCCTATTCACCTCACTGCCTCTCCCTCCCTATATTATTACCCACCTCTCTCTCCCCCTTTAGGTTTCTCACTTATCTAATTGTCCACCCTCTAGTTATCTCCCTACCTCTCCACCTTTCTCCCCCTTTCCCTTGTCCCTATCTATTTATGAACACTCTCCCTCTCTTCTCTCTCTACAAATCTAGATCCATCTCCTCATTCTCTAAGGTATCTCGCTCCCTCCATTTCTACCTCTCCATCCATCCCCTCTTACTCATCTCTTTTTTCTTCTATCTCTTCTCTTCTCTCTCCCTTCCCTCTCTAGATCCCTCCCTTCCTTTCTTCCCCTCTCCATTTATATATCCTTCCCCCACTCTCCCATTATCTCTCTATCTCTCTTATTATCTCTCTTCATTGTCTAGTTCATTAAATCTCCAACCCACCCTCTCTCCCCTCTCTATGTTTCTCCCTCCCTTCCTCTCCACCTATCTACCTTTGCATATAGGTCTCGTCACCCACCTCTCTTTATCCCCCTCTATCTATCTCACTCCTCTCTTGAAATCTAGGTCTCTTGCCTATCTATATGTCCCCTCTATAGTTCTCTCTCTCCCTCTCTATCTCTCTTCCCCTCCTCCTTAACATACGACCCACAACAACACCAAGTGGTGTCCTAAGGGGTCATAAGACACCATATGACCCCTGACAACACCTAAGGAGTCATATGGTGCCCTAAGGGCACACCATATGACACCTTAGGACACAATACAACCCATAACGACACCATATGATGTCCTCGGGGGTCATATGGTGTCCTAAATGGTCATAGTACATTATATGACCCCTTAGGATACAATATGACCCGTAATGACACCTAAGGGGTCATATGTGTCCTAAGGGGTCATATGAAGCCATATGACCCCTTAGGACATAATATGACCCTTAACGACATCTAAGGGGTCATATGGTGTCCTAAGGGATCATAGGACACCATATGACCTCTTAGGACACCATACAACCCATAACGATACCATATGGTGTTCTAAGGTGTAATAAGACACCACATGACCCCTTAGGACACCATATGACCCATAACAACACCATATGGTGTCCTAAGGGGTCACAGGACACCAGATGATCCCTGCAGACACCATATGACCCATATTGACACTATATGGTGTGCTAAGGGGTCATATGGTGTCCTAAGGGGTCATAGGACACCATATGACCCTTTAGAACACAATATGACCCTTAAAGACACCTAAGGGATCATATGGTGTCCTAAGGGGTCATAAGACACCATATGACTCCTTAGGACACAATATGAACCCTAACAACATGTAAGGGGTTATATGGTGTCCTAAGGGGTCATAGAACACTATATGACCCCTTAGGACACCATATAACTCAAAACGACACAATATGGTATCCTAAGGGGTCACATGGTGTCCTAAGGGATCATAGGACACCATATGACCCCTTAGGACACCATACAACCCATAACGACACCATATGGTGTCGTAAGGGGTCATAGGATACCATATGACCAATTATTACACAATATGATCCCTAATGACACCTAAGGGGTCATATGGTGTCCTATGGGGTCATAGGACACCATCTGACCCCTTAGAACACAATACGATGCATAACAACACCATATTGTGTCGTAAGGGGTCATATGGTGTCCTAAGGGGTCATAGGATACAATATGACTCCTTAGGACACAATATGACCCCTAACAACCCCTTAGGGGGTTATATGACACCATATGACCCCTTAGCACACTATACGACCTATAATGACACCATATGGTGTCCTAAGGGGTCATATAGTGTCCTAATGGGTCATATGACACCATATGACCCCTTAGCACACCATATGACCCATAATGACACCATATGGTGTCCTAAGGGGTAATAGGACACCATCTGACCCTTTAGGACACCATATGACCCATAACAACACCATATGAGGGCTCATATGGTGTCCTACACCATATGACCCCTTAGGACATCATATGACCCATAACGACACCATATTGTATCCTAAGGGGTCATATGGTTCCCTAAGGGGTCATCAGACACCATATGACCCCTCAGGACACCATACGACTCATAACGACACCATATTATATCCTAAGGGGTCATATGGTGTCCTAAAGGGTCATAGGACACAATATGACCTCTAACGACCCCTTAGGGGGTCATAGGACACCATATGACCCTTTAAAACACTCTATAGCCCATAACAACACAATATGGTGTCCTAAGGGGTCATACAACACCATATGACCCCTTAGCACACCATACGACCCATAAAGGACACCATATGGTATCCTTCATCTGACACCATATGACTCCTTAGGACACCACATGACCCATAAAGACACCATATGGTGTCCTATGGGATCATATGGTGTCCTAAGGGGTCATAGGACACCCTATGACCCCTTAGGACACAATATGATCCCTAACAATACCTAAGGGGTCATATGGAATCCTAGGGGTTCATGGTGACCTTGAGAATTGAGAGAGACAATAAGAGAGTAAGGAATATATATGAGAGAGTTTTATGGTGTTTTATGACCCCTTCGAACACCATATGACCCCTAACTACACCATATGGTGTCCAAAGGGGTCATATGGTTTCCTAAGGGGTCATATGATGTCCTAAGGGGTCATATGGTGTTCTATGACCCCTTAGGACACCACATGACCCCACATGACACCATATGACCCCTAATGACACCATATGGTGTCCTAAGGGGTCATATGGTGTCGTTAAAGGTTATATGGTGTCCCATGGGGTCATATGGTGTTCTATAACCCCTCAGGGCACCATATGACTCCTAACAACACCAAATGGTGTCCTAAGGGATCAGATGGTGTCTTATAGGGTCATATGGTGTTCTATGACCACTTAAGACACCATATGACCCCAAACATCATCATATGGTGTCCTAAGGGGTCACATGGTGTCCTAAGGGATCATAGGACACCATGTGACCCCTAACATCATCATATGGTGTCGTTAGGGGCATATGGTGTCCTAAGGGGTCATATGGTATTCTATGACCCATATGGTGTCGTTAAGGGTCATATGGTTTCCTAAGGGATCATAAGGTGTCCTAAGGGGTTATATGATGTTTTGTGACCCCTTAGGACACTATCTAACCCCTTAGGACACCATATGACCTCTACGAACACTATATGGTGTCCTAAGAGGTCATATGGTGTTGTTAGGGGTCATATGGTGTCCTAAGGAGTCATATGGTGTTCTATGACCCCTTAGGACACCATATGATCCCTAACGACACCATATGGTGTCTTAAGGGGTCATTTAACATCATTAGGGGTCATATAGTGTCCTAAGGAGCCATATGGTGTTCTATGACCCCTTAGGACACCATATGACCCCTTAGGTCACAATATGGTGTCGTGAGGGGTCATATGGTGTCGTATGGGGTCATATGGTGTCTTGAGGGCTCATATGGCATCCCAAGGGGTCATAGAACACCATATGACCCCTTAGGACACCATATGTTGTCATTAGGGGTCATATGGTGTCCCAAGGGGTCATAGAACACCATATGACCTCTTAGGACACTATATGGTGGCGTTAGGAATTATATGGTGTATGGGGTCATATGGTGTCCTAAGGGGTCATATAATACCATATGACCCCTTCTGACACCATATGACCCCTTAGGAAATCATATGACCCCTTAGGACACCATATGGTGATGTTAGGGGTTATATGGTGTCCTAAGGGGTCATATGATTTCCTAAGGGGTCATATGGTGTCAGAAGGGGTCATATGGTATTCTATGACCCCTTAGGACACCATATGACCCCATACACCATATAATTCCTAATGCCACCATATAGTGTCCTAAGAGGTCATATGGTGTTCTATGACCCCTTGGGACACCATATGACCCCTAATGACAACATATGGTGTCCTAAGGGGTCATATGGTGTTCTATGACCCCTTGGGATGCCATATGAGCCCTCAGGACACCATATGACCCCATACGACACCATATGACCCCTCACGACACCATATTGTGTCCTAAGGGGTCATATGGTGTCCTAAGGGGTCATAGAACACCATATGACTCCTTAGGACACTATATGACCCCTAATGATGTTAAATGACCCCTTAAGACACCATATGGTGTCGTTAGGGATCATATGGTGTCCTAAGGGGTCATAATATGACCCCTAAGGACACAATATGACCCCTTAGAACACCATATGGTGTTTCTAGGGGTCATATGGTGTCCTAAGGGGTCATAGAACATCATATGACCCCTTAGGACATAATATGACCCCTAATGACACTATATGACTCATAACGACACCATATACCCCTCAGGACACCATATGGTGGTCTTAGGGGTCATATGGTGTCCTAAGGGGTCATAGAACACCATATAATCCCTTATAACACCATATGACCCTTAGGACACCATATGACCCCTAACGACGCCATATGACCCCTAACGACATGATATTGTGTCTTAAGAGGTCATATGGTGTCTTGAGGGGTCATATGGTGTTCTGTGACCCTCTAGGACACCATATGACCCCTTTTAACATCCTAGTACATGACATGACCACTTGTGACACCATATGACCCCTCAAGACACAATATGGTGTCGTTAGGGTTCATATGTGTCCTAAGGGGCTATATGGTGTCGTTAGGGATCATATGGTGTCTTAAGGGGTCATATGGTATTCTATGACCCATTTGGGCACCATATGACCCCTTAGGACATCATATGACCCCTAACGACACCATGTGACCCCTTAGGCCCCTAATGACACTATATGGTGTCGTTATGGGGCATATGGTGTCATAAGGGGTCATAGAATACCATATGACCCCTTAGGACACTATATGGTGTTGTTAGGGGTCATATGGTGTCTTAAGGGGTCATATGGTATCCTAATGGGTCATATGATGTCCATAGGGGTCATACAACACCAAATGACCCCTTAGGACACCATATGGTGTCGTTAGGGCTCATATGGTGTTCTAAGAGATCATATGGTATCCTAAGGGGTGATAGAACACCATATGACTCCTTAGGACACCATATGACCTATAGTGACACCATATGACCCCTTAGGACACCATATGACTTGTAATGACACCATATGTTGTCCTAAGAGGTCATATGGCTTCCTAAGATAGATAGTAATGGTTTCCTAAAGGGTTATATGGCCCACCATGCTCCTGCACATACCCAGATGGGTTATATAGAGATATAAGATACCTAGAGGGAGAGAGAGGCGTGAGAGACCTAGATAGGGTGAGAGAGAGAGAGGGTTGAGATAGATGGAGGGGGATAGAGAGAGGTTGGTAATGAGATATGGATGGATATGTAGAGAGGTGGAGAGGGAATGAGGGAGAAACCTAGAGAGGGTTAGAGAGGGTGTGATGGAAAGCTGATAATGTAGATGATAAAGAGAGAATAAGAATTAGTAGGGAAGGGAGAGAGAGATGGGATAAGGAGGGAGAGGGAGATAGAGAGGGAGAGGAGAAGAAAATGATAGAGATGCCTATAAATGGGAGGCAGGGATAAGAGGAGAGATGAAAGAATAAAGAGAGAGAAGAGTATGAGGGGATTGAGGGAGAGGTAGACATGGAGGGACTACAAGACCTAGGGAAGGAGATGACGCAGAGGTGGGGGGAAAGTGAGAAGAGGATGAGAGAGTTCAAAAATAAATAGGGGTAAATGGGGAGGGAGATATTGGGGAAGAGAGAGGGAGAGAACTATATTGGGAAAGAGAGATGAGAGACCTAGATGACAAGAGAGAGGAATGCGATAGATAGAGGGGGGGAGAGAGAGGAGAGCAATGAGACATGATACAAAGGTAGATAGGTGGAGAAGAAGGAAGTGGTAAACCTAGAGAGGTGAGAGAGAGTTGATGACCTAGAATGTAGAGGTTTACCACCCTTCTTGACTTGTTTTTCTTTACTTAAGTTTAGATTGACTTAACTACTTGACTAACCACCTTGTAATGCTAATTGCATTCTGTCAACTTTTCCATTTGGCGAGCGCCAAATAGGGTGAGCGCCATATTTGGCACTCGCCAAATGGTTTGCTTGGGAGAATACCAACCCTTTGGGTTGGATTTGCCTTGGGCATCCAACCCGTAGGTTTGGCCGACCTTTTCATGCCAATCACACATTTTTATGAAAAAGTAAGAAGTGGCACCTTTTTGGTACCACAACTTGGTGCACTTACCCTTATCTCTCCAATCTCTATTTCCATCTTCTAGTTAGCTTAAATGTCATCCTCTTAATTATCCTCCAATCATTCTTTTTCTTCCTTTAATTAGCTTTTTCTCAATCAGTTAACTCATTTAATTTATTCAATCTATTATGTTCCACCTCCAAATCAACAGTTCAACTATCAATTTTCATGTGAGCTCACTTGAGTTCCACCTCTTGATCAATTTGTTCCACCTTTCAATCAATCTTCTCCAATAATCTATAAATTGAGCATTCAATCTCCATTTTCAACAATCACGAACTTTGAATATTTGTGTCACTTGCAGGTTGCCAACGCAATATCTAAGAGCCACCATACCACAAAAAGGAGAAGAACAATAGAAGTCATGATGCACAATAGGGAGTTTTATATTGTTTAAATTCATTCTATTTTGCATCTATTTCATTGGTTTTGTGTTCAAATTGCTTAGATAGTTAAGGGATTCGTGATTTTCATTATTTCCTATTTAGCAATGATGAATTTGAGAATAGCACATTATATACACAACAAAAATTTAGCTTTTATTGCTCAAACAAAATGTTTACAAACATCTCATATTGCTACCACAATTAATTGAACTCTATCTAAGAGCTACTATCATCACTAGTGATGGGCTCTTCTTGCCCATCAAAATTAGAAGGGACAAGCTCGTACCCCAGGGTAGAAACTCGGTGGCCTTTCTAGCCTTCCATTACCTCTTTTTTCAAAGGAGGTTTTAGGAGAAGATTTAGGTTTTTGGCTTGGTTTAGAGATGGAGGGAGACTCATTTGTTTTCATGACCAAGGTTAGCTTCTTGCGCCTTTTTCTGTGTAATCACACTATATAGCTTCTACAAATTTTTCATTGTTAGATGGGGGTGATCAAAAAGTGTAATCATATTCAATTTTGATCATCCATTAAAAAATACGGTTGGGATCATAAACCCTTTTTCATGGGCTTGTGCATATCCACATCATGTGAAAACCCACATGTTTTGGTTTCAATTTTCTATTCTAGATGGAAAGGTGATGAACTCCAAGGTCTAGTGCTAAACCCGGTAGCTTTGATACCAAATGTAACATGCTAACTATTTCATAAAGAAAACATAAGGAAAATAATTTTCATTTTCATAAAAGAAATTACTAGATTTTACATAAATCCAAAATTTTTGAAACTTTTCAAATATATTCTGATTCAAGAATTAAAATGAAATCAAACATATTTTGAATGAAAATACGTAACAAAAAGTAATCTGCACTTTTCTTCTAACATTAATTAAAAAGCAATAGTAAAAAAGATGGGTTAGAGTTTATTGATGTTATTATTTTCCAATCTAGAATCTCATACAAGTCTCAACTTACATTGTGGGAGGGAAAACATCATGAGGATGCTTCACCTCCAACCATAAACCTGGTAGTCCCCTGCACACCTTCCTCGTGGATGTGGCCCTACCCTTCATGAGGATGTGGACACAAGACTAGGTCGCATTGCCATTTGAGCTTGGTGTTTAGAACCTACATGACTAGTCAGTCACACATTATAGGTACCTCTTAACTAGTATGATCACTTTGAATAGGAAGACATATCTAATTCATGTGAACTGACTGATACATACATAAGACACTGCACCACCTTGGGCAAAGGTTTTTATAAGTTGCAAGCATGTTTAACTTGTTGTCAGTGTTCACCACCCTTCTCGACTTGTTTTTCTTTACTTAAGTTTAGGTTGACTTAACTACTTGACTAACCACCTTGTAATGCTAATTGCATTCTGTCAACTACTTAGTGTAGGCTACTATAGATTTTTGTGGCTTGGGTCAATTAATATGTTTTCTTAATACATGCAAGGGCTTCTTGAGAGTTACTACTATATCATAATTCACATTATTCTTTCAGATTAATAGCTATGTATGCAAATGTTGCTTCTTGGCACATAGTATGTGTACATGTATATGCATCCGTGCACATACATGCATACATGCATGTGTCCTTCCACTTTAATGGTATGTCTCATATGCACATGTATGTGCATCCTTGGACATACATGCATATATGCATGTGTCCCTCTTTACACCTTCATTAAATCACCATGTTTCCTTAAAGATATTATAATCAATTGATTCATTTCTCATAATAAGCATACAAGCCTTATCAGATAACTCAAGTTCATTGCATAGCTCAACCCCCATATGGGTCTATCTTGGTCATTCGACCTCATGATAGACCGTTAAATAATGCAAAAAGAGGCTACTCTGTTATTTCATCTATTATATTGATCCATAAGGATCTGGGTCAAAAATGATTGTCTTATTACATGTCGTCCTTGACTTCAATAAAGATTCAATAGTATTAAAGTAATACAGAATATCCATAAGTACAAGCTAATATCAAATGAGGCCGATTTCCAATAGTACATTACAGACTTTAGGTTGAAACAACACTTATCATGCTTGGGTGTACAACAGAGACTAAGTCTCTTACCCTATTGCAGTTATAGATTGACAAATTGAAACCATTACAATTATATTATTCTACATATTCGGTTCTTATAACATTGTCATTCCATATGCAACTCTCTTAGCTAGACAACTATGATAGAGTTCATTATCAAATTAAAACATATGCAGAAAGCATTGCTAATGATATTTGATGCTCTATCTACAGATGAAGTGCTTATAAATATCGATTTTGACAGTTTGAATAATAATGATTACTTTTTCTTGGCCAATAAGCCCGATCCTTCCAAAATGAGCTCTATCCAAATGCAAATCACTGTGATCAGCTCTTATTGTTCTTTTTACCAACAATATTCTACCAACATAATGATGATAATAATGATCTCAAGAATAATAATGTTCTACTACCAATACCCCATCCTAAAGGTCAGATTTCCTCCTCATACTGCTCGATTGAGCAATACAAGAAAACATTTTGATCTTGCAACGTTCTTTCTCTTTCAACACCGTGCATTCTTTATTACTTATCAAATACCATTACTACCACCACCAATGGTGGTTATGAAATAAGGCAATGTCTCCTTCAATATGCTTGTCCATTGCTTATACGAGCATGGATACTCGACTATGAAAGTCGTTACCAACATGTCTCCAAAGATTCGAATAGAATTCATAGATAATCAATTACTCTGATACGAATAAATATAATTATGCATGCATATGATTGTATGTGTGTTAAATTGGCTGAGTATTAAATTACTCCCAAACTTAAAAGATCTTTATTCAGTATCATTAAAATTATGTCCATTTCAAAATGTTATAATAGATGCTATAGTAAAGATGATTAACTTAAGGAAGGCAACCTTAACCAAATCAATTAGTTGACAAGGACTTGACAGCTTAATGACATAATACTGATTCGACCCTAGCAACTCTAAGATTGCCAGTCAACCCCTAAAAGGTTACTTAGTTCAAGAATTTGGTAGTGATGGCAACTTTGACCTCTTCCCATGTTTGTGTCCCTCTCCTTGATGATACTTTCCCTCCCTTTTCTGAAGGTGATAGAATCTCTTGCATTCACTTAGACACATGAAGGTAGTTAGATATAACCATTACCATACACAATATCTATATATCAAAACATTAATTGCTCAAATTAACATCATTCATTTCATAAATTCATTAAATAGAAGTTCTCAGTAATCCTCAATCATTCAACATCATAGCTCTAATGATGTAATTAAGCCAAAAATGAAAATGTTCATGAGAGAGGGATGTAACAGTATTTATTTTAATTTTTAATTATAGATGTGAAATGATTATCCTATTAGTGGGGGATTTGACTAAAATTTGAATATTTAGGTTAATTAATCAAATAGTTATATTATTTAATTTATTAGAGCTATGGATGTAAGATGTTAGTTTAATTAAATAAATATGACTAATTTAATTAATTTGACAATTGTAAAAATATTAGAGGATGAATTCAAATTAATAAAAAAAATGCAATTTATCTAATTAATTATTGTTCATATGATGAGAATGTGGCTACAACTAAGATGTTAAATATGCTAAATGTGACAATTTTAAGTGCATTATTAAATATATGATCAGTTTTAGATGTTGATATATCTTCTTCTTATAACTTTTTATACAAAATATTTTTTTTTTCATATAATCTCCTTAACTTATTTAAGTTACTTTTGAACATTAATATATAAATTTTAAATTTCAATTTTTATTCTCATAATAAAATTATTAAATATCTTGAAAGTGACTTCAAACAAATATCATGATTATCAAACATAAAAGTTGTCCTACCTATTTATGAGTAAAAACCAATTTTATTCTGGCAAACACGATACTTTCTTTCCTTTTAAATACTTTCCTAGTGTTTTACAATTTATAACAATGATCGAAAATACTTTTATATGTATAATAATTTTTAGTATCATAACATTTCAAATTATAGTACCTTATAATCCAAAAGGAAGATGATGAAAAAATTTCCAATTTCGATCAGAAGCACACTCAATTATGTAGGTTTTGGGATGAGCACTATCATAGGCGATCCTTACCAAGTTAACACCTAGTCTTTGTCCAGTGCAATTGGAGAACCCAATGCCATTTGTGGAAGCATGCTCTATTCATCGTCAGCATAAGTCACATCTGTTGAGGAACTCAGAATCAAATGCGTCATCACACCCTTTCTTTTCGTTTGTCAGCCGAAAGTGAGGGAGGATAAGTGATGAGATTTTTCAGTAGTTTGGGAAACGACGAACAAGAACCGACATGGCATTCACAGACAATGACGAGCCAGCAGACTCGCTGGCTGTTCTAATTTCCAGTCATCTCACCGAAGCCCCTTAATTGCATTTTCAGAGGCACAGTAGTGCATTTTTCACAATCTGATTGGAAGTCGAAAGGCGGAACCCAACAAATTATTCATTTCTATTAAGATGGGAACCGTACCTTCATGCTGCAGAGCATCTGAGTCCTCGAGGTCTCGGGTACGAACCAGGCAGCTGCGTTTTTTGGCCACAGACCAATTTGTGAAGTCTTTAAGGCGACTACGGCTGCGAAAAAGACTTAAGATCGTAGGAGCAGGTGAGTTAAAGGATGTTGGTTGATTCAAGTTAAATTTCTCTACAGTGTGGAATGGGAATTGCGAATAGAGCTGATAAATTACTAACTGGGAATTGTGTAAAAAGTGTTTCTTTGATTTAAAATGTGACTGTTTTGTGATGTCTATTCGACAATTTCACGCAAAAGAGTTCTGTGATAAATATGTAGTCAAGAAACATCTGAATACTTTGTTCCTGAAAACTAAGAGCCAGCAAAACCAAGATACGAGCCTTTTCTTCTTGAGACAATTATTCAGCATATTGATTGATGGAAGTTTTGCCTGAATGCCTTCAACTTTCCTGAGGCAAGCTAGGCCTCCTTGAAACGTTGACTTACGTTTTGATGTCCATAATTACATAAGCCATCAGTTTCTGGCTATTCTTGATCATCCAAGTTCTTAATGCGTGGAGGAGGACATTACGAAATATGTATCTCCGGCTATGGTATTATTCGAAAATTGATCCAAGAAAAATGGTTCAAGATCGATTCTTTATGCCCAAAAAGCTAGAATAGGTTCTTTTTGTAAGAAAAAGGATTAAAGATTGTATTTTTTGCATGAATTTATGCCTTCGTAAGCCATTTCTTGATTTCATATGCTTCCAAGACTTATGGCCTCTAAAAAGGGTATATAAACAAATGAAGGCAAGGTAGTTTCACAATTGAAATTGGTGTTGGCACAGCTGGTGGCTTTTGTTTAATTTCCTCCTCTTCTGTTCCTTTAATTGTTCTTTATTAGGTTTATTTTTGAGTTCCTGTTTTTCCTTGGTGGGGATGAAGCATCTTGGCTTAGTTGCCAGAAGTGACAACTGTTCACAGTAGCAGCATATTAGAGGTCTATAGACACTAAGTTTAAACCTAGGTTTTTTTTCCAGTGCAACACTTCATCTTAATGACTCAATTATAGCTTATAGACTCTTCTTTCTGAGGTTTATTTTAATGGAAGCTGGTAAAATAAAGGTGGACTCGATCATTGCCAGAAATGTCTGCTAAACTTTGTGCTAAGTATATGCGAGTTCTGTATTGTTTGAGTGATAGTGTAAGAAGAATCGCTAAAGGTGGACTCTTTGGTAAGAAGAACGATCAATGATATGTTCCTTTTTAGGAAATACAGTTAATTATTGGTTTGGATGCATGAATTTACGCCATGTTTGCTAGTTTTGTGAGTTATTTCTTGATTTCATAAGCTGGCAATATGTATGCTACTCTGTTCCTTGAAACTGGATACTGGCTTAGTTGACAACTTTTGTTTAAATTTTTCCAATTCTGTTCTTTCAGTTGGTTACTCTTTTCTATTTCGGTGTATCTGTGACTTAGTTGTCAAATTTTGTGTTATAACTTGTTACACGAGAAATCATGTCTTTGCCAATCCATGTCCTGTATTAATAATTTAATAGTATCTATACGGTGTCATGGCAGTAATGAGGGGAATCAGTACCTAAGTGGGAAATATTTACGAGTATATGGGATTATCTAAAATTCTAAGTAGATCGTAACTGTTATGGGTACAAGAACTTGTAGATTAATCTTCTGTCAAATGGGTAATTCAATGCAGCAAATCAGAATATAGCCCAATACAGAGATATTGAATTGAAAAACGATATAATGAAGCATTATGAATTTGCAATAGCTGATTCTACTATTATAGGCTATAGCAATAGTAAATTTCGTGGATTTAAAATTGTAAATATGATGAGGGCAAAACCCGAGACACAAAAAACTACAACAAAAGAGACACAAAAGATCTATTGTATTATTATCTGAAAACTATTTTCAATACATGCAATTACAAATAAGAGGAATCAATCCTCATAGGCTGCAATACAACAACTTACAGAGTTTTCTAGAAAACCCTTACAATGCAATTTTCCAACCCAAATCTCCACTCCCAAAACTTAAAACAAGTTTCCTCAAATGAGTCCTAAATAGCTTCTCTTTCGTTTGGAGCCAAAATTACAATTTAGAAATTACCATTTGACGGACAAATGCCAAAACATGAAATTGGAAATTCGAAAATTTAGCCAGGTTCGAAAACTGGAAACTTTCCGAAAAATTGTCCAACTTCCGGCAGCCATAACTTTTGATCCGGGAATTAGATTGATGCACCATTTGAACCATCGGAAAGCTCTCTGAGTGAAGAATATGCTAAGAATCCGCTCCGCCGATTCTCGCCGTTTGAAGCCGTTTAATACCTGAAATCTGACTTGAAAGAATTTTTTTTCAGTTTTTTGGGAAACTGAAACTTGAATAACTTTCAAACCATAAATGATTTTAACTTGATTCTTTTTCCAAAGTGCTTATTTTTCCATTCTCCAGCTTCTTGCAAAATTCGGGCTCCATCTGTCTTTAAATAAAAACTTTCTATTTTGGGTAGTTGGCTAGAAAAAGCAACTTGTCAATTCTAAAAGTTGGAATCTATTATTCATCCAAATGGGTATCCAGAAATGCAAAAAAATTAAAAGAAAACTTAAACAAAAAGGAAATATTTTTGGGTGATGCTGGATTGCTCTTACAACATCGGATGCTCCTGCATCAGACACCCGGGGTAGTGTTGACGTGTATTTTGTACACCATCATACACAAAATAAAATACCTAAAGGCATCTTATCCTCTCTTGAGAAAATAGTCTCTAACTGCTGAAGATTCGCGTAAAGGATCAGTTAGGTAGACTCCAAGGTTCTTTGATGTAGGGTCTCTACGTGTGGACAAGCTCCAGTGGTATGATGTGATTTGTTGGGATCACAAGGGGACTTACATGTGATGATTGAACTTCCGATCTGCTTTGCTGGACACAGGGTCTTACTGACTTAGATTTAAAAAAAATGAAAAAAGGATAAGGGCGAAGAGAGGATCTAATCCTAATACTAAGAATGTAGGAGCAATGACTTGATTTTTGATGAAACTCTAACTAGATCTTGTTTTGACATCAATGGAACATCTACACAAGACTAGTGCGATCTTCTAAGGGAATCTTTATGATGTTCAAATCATCACCGCAGGCATAGATACCATCCAAGTTGATGCATATCAATGAAGAGGCAACAAATTGAAATTGAGCTTAGGCTGAATGATCCAGTTGACTACGCAAGGCAAGTCTGCAATCAACAAACTGCTAGTAGTATGGATGTACGAATTCCACCATTAATCAATCACATTTCCTCCATTCATCTAATCATTTACCATCTAGGATTGAAGACTCAACAAGAAACCATGCAAATTGCAAGAAACGACATATTTCACCATTACTTCAATGAAAATGGAGTTTGTTTACAATCAATGGCAACAATTTTTTGCCTTGTCCTCCTATTCTACTCTAATTGCTTCCAACTATTCTCTAACTATTCTAACTATTTACAAACTATCTCTAACAATTGCCAATTATTGCTAAATTAGCCTTTACAAATGAAATGCCTGGGCTTATATAGTGCCCACAATACAATTTGATGGCTTAGATCAATTCGAGATCAATGGCCAAGATTTTACAATGAAAACCCTAATTAGGGTTTGTTACAACCATTACATAACATTTAATGCTTGACCAATGACAAAATTGTATTGCTTGGACACATGTCCCTTCTAGAAAAATCGACCAATGGATAGCCGGGGTAGGTACATCGGAGTTTGTGCCACCTTCCATGAGTTAGGTACATTGAATCTGGACATGCTGAGGTGGACCACACTGACTGGAGGAGTGATGACTGGGATGCCACCTCATCTGACACTCGTAGGTTGCTAGATATTCAATTTGATGTCATTGAGAGGCTATCTTTAATTAACTCTTGTTCTAACTCCTTTTGTCCTTGATGTGCAGGAAGATGATGTACCTCGCCTTGGAACGCTGGATTGAAAGAGGTTGCCCATGTCCTTACTTGATCGTCCTGGCGAAGACCGTCCTGGATCCGGCTTGATTTTCCTTGAAGAGATCTCCATTTGATGCCTACACAACATTTCAAAATTAGTACCATGATTTTGCAATACATAACATAAATTAGAGAGAAAATTTTAGGAAACTTAATGATAAGTCCTTTATTAATCATTTCCTAAAAAAGATTATTGAGCTATGAATTCAAAATTTAAGCTATGACGATCAACGTTCAAAATCAAAACAATAAATCCATATCGCCATACCTCTCTTGAGAGCTAACTCTAGAATGCAAAAACAAGGAAATCGCCTAGGCAAAATCAAAATTAGATGGCTTCAATGTGATCTCCTTTAAATGAACAATCCCTTTATCAATTCATCACCCTTGAGGATATCTTTGACGTGGTCTTTGGCAAGTTCGCCCAACTTGAGACTAAGCTCGCACTCCTTTGATGATGTCTGTGCCCTCCTCTTGGATGACAATTTCGCACCTCCTTGTCTTCTCCAAATCGCATGCTAATGAAGGATGTTAAATGATGATTTGAAATGAATAAACCACCTTCCCTTTATAGGCACTTACCTTCATATTGATCTTAGGCCGACTTTGGTAAATAAGACAAATTTAAAATAAACTTAAAAGGCCGACCCTTGTAAAATGAAACAAATTTTAAATCAAGCGCCCCATTTTTATTTATAATTAATTAATTTAATGCCTATAATTTTAAATAAACTCGATTTTTAAAAGGCAAAAATTAATTAATAAAGGCCCATGCGCTAATTTTAAATGCTATTTTAATTGGATTTTTCAAACCTTATCGATTTTTAGCATTTAAATAAATTCAAAAATGTTTGAGCGCCAAAACTTGAAAACGGAAGATACGTACCTCATCGCCCTGGTCCCTTGGAGAGGGACAGGAGCGATCCATCAACTTTGTCATGATTCTTGCAATTTCGACGTCCAAAGTCCTCATTTCCACGTTCAAATCGACATTTTAGCTGGGTCCTTTGAGTTTGATTGACTTGTTTGTGCGAAGGAATGCCCTTGGATGTAATATCGCCCTGGTCCCTTGGAGAGGGACAGGAGCGATCCTAATGTTTTCACTTGAAATTCTCCATTTGGATATCAACTTTTCCTCGTATGGTGAATAATAACCTTGCTTGTTCATTCCATGCTTGTTCCACTTGATTTTCACAAGGCATTTTGATGTTTAAAGGATCATCGCCCTTGTCCCTTGGAGAGGGACAGGAGCGATTCTTATCTTTTCTCCATTTTAAGCTCAAACTGGTAATATT
Source organism: Cryptomeria japonica (assembly GCF_030272615.1). Taxonomy (NCBI): domain Eukaryota; kingdom Viridiplantae; phylum Streptophyta; class Pinopsida; order Cupressales; family Cupressaceae; genus Cryptomeria; species Cryptomeria japonica. Next base: position 695,019,333 of record NC_081407.1, read on the forward strand.
TAACGTCTATCTCCCTTTGTATCGCCTTCCAAATGATGTTTAAAACCTTGTGCAACCTTATTTCAACGTGATCTTTAAAGGATATCATGTGTTTTGGCAAATATCGCCCTGGTCCCTTGGAGAGGGACAGGAGCGATCCTAATGTTTTGGCTCAAATTTGCAAACATTTGATCTTCGTTCTTCGTTCATTGCCTTCCAAAGGACGTCCTTTACTTCGCCAATCCTTGCATTGTCTTGATTTTGAAGGAGCATAAGTGTTTTTGTAAAAATCGCCTTGGTCCTTGTCCAAAGGACAGGAGCGATATGAGTTCCTTGCACAAATTGGTAACACTTTGACGTTCAAAACTCTTGCATATCATCTTCAAATGACACCTTATACCTTGTGTAATCCCGAAAAACCTTGACTTGGCATGAATTTGAAGAAAAATGAAGGATCCTAAGCAAATCGCCCTGGTCCCTTGGAGAGGGACAGGAGCGATATAGCCTCTGTGTTCACTTTGATGATCATTTTACGTTTGAAGTCTTTGTATATCACCTTCTAATCATGCCTTGGACCTCTTACGACCTTGGAAAACCTTGACCTCACGTGATTTTTGCATGAATTGGCCAATATAATAAACATCGCTCTGGTCCCTTGGAGAGGGACAGGAGCGATCCTCAAGGTTTTGAGTTTGTTCTTGCGTTCTTCAACTTGCCATTACCTTCAATGCGTGAAATGACGTCCCTTGATTCCTCTTGGTGGCTTGATGCTTGTTTAACTTTCGAAATCTATGCCTTTATGCAATTTTCGCTCTGGTCCCTTCCTAAGGGACAGGAGCGAATTAGGATATTTTAGAGAAAATCCCTCAATGTGGCGATCCTTGTAACTTTGTGCTTGATTGAAATGTCTTGAAATGTCCTTGCCACCTTGTTCTCCGTCTTGGAATGATTTGAATTTGAAGAATAGGCAATATAATCATCATATCGCCCTGGTCCCTTGGAGAGGGACAGGAGCGATCCTGATCTTGTGGGCTTCATCTCACTTTATCATCTTCGCAAATTATCTTCAACGGATCCGTTGTACCTCCTTTCATTCATCCATGCCCTGGGATTGATTGTAACTTGGCAAGAAAATCATCTAAAGTAAAAATCGCTCTGGTCCCTTCCTGAGGGACAGGAGCGAACTTAAGCATTTTGGTCCTTTGATGGCATTTGGTAATCTTCAATTTATCTTCAATGAGTTCATTTCACCTCCTTCCTTGCCTTCAAACATAAAGTTGACTTGATCTTTGCCCAGATCGTACCTTATGAAGAATTTCGCTCTGGTCCTTCAGTGAGGGACAGGAGCGAATTTGACCCTCTAGGCAAAAACTTCATCATTTCGTTGTTTTTGATCAAGTCTGGATGCTCTATCAAGCTCATTTCGTCCTTCACCATGCCTTTGATGTCTCGATTCGTCCAAACAAGGTCAGGAATGGCTCAACTAAGCATTTTCGCTCTGGTCCCTTCCTGAGGGACGCGAGCGATTCGCCTTGGACCCTTGGAGAGGGACAGGATCGCTTTTCGCTCTGGACCCTTGGAGTATAAGTGACATTTCCTTCTATGTTTCTTCTTTCTTATACTTTAAGTTATATTCCATATATACTTTCAGGATGTTTGAGAGTGGTTTCAGACCTCCAGGAGTTATATTGCAAAATCTAGTTTTTGGAGGTTTTTTCAGTTTCCAGACTTAGTCAAATTTCAGGATCAGGACATTCCAGACTTAGCCAAAATTCAGGATCAGGACCTCACTCAAGCCGGACTTGCTATCCTATGTGATCACCCCGACAGCACTCAAAATGCAAAGGCTAACCGACAAAACCCTAAAAAACCTAGAAAACAAACCCTAAAAAGCAAAAAACATGGGTCCCCATTTGCAATGGGGCGACGTGTGAAAACGTCACAACAGGTAGATTGAGAAGTGACCCCGTCACATCTCAGCTAGTTGAGGAAAACCCAAACGGTCAACCTGTGCCTTGGACAACCATGAAGAATCTTCCACAGGTCTTCCCCTCCATTTTACGAGATAATCCTAATAATCCCTGTTTCTAGTACTTCTTCCCACATGACTATCTAGGATTGCTTCAATCTCCTCCTTGTCTAAAGTAGGTGCAGGAATTTTGTATTGTACTATTGCTGGCTCCTCCTTTGTGCTATCTTCATATTCTGTTAAGTCTGAAATGTTGAACACATGGGAAATATTAATTCCTTCCGGCAACTCTACCTTATATTTGTTTCCAGAATCATGCTTCTTCAAAATCTTGCAGGGACCAAACTTCTTTATCTTCAGCTTATTGTATGTTCTCACTAGGAACCTTTCTTTTCTTAGATGGACCGTCACTTCTTCTCCATTCTGAAACTCCTTATACCTCCTCTTTTGATCTGCCTTTGCCTTATACTGCAGATTCATCTTATCCTCCCATGGCCTCTCTGGTACAAGTAATGGCTGACATAGCCTTGTATTCTGGCTTACCCTTGGCCATCTGACACACTCTGCAACTCTGCACAAATTTCTTCACATCCTGTGATAACTGAGGCCAATAGTAATGCTCACTATTAATGGCATGTAATGTCCCCTACCTGATCTATTTCAATATATTAAAATTGATTGATATTCTTCAATTAGTTATTAACAAGTGCTTATCTATTTTCCTCATTAGATGATTAATATCATTATTAATATAGATATTAGACCTTGCTACTACTTCAGTTTTAAGGGAGAAGGGTTTACATATGAAAGCGCTTAGAGACCAACTACAATAGGTTCCCTCAAAGTTTACAGATCCAAGCCCTTACCTATCTTGGGTCTATACCCTCAAGGCTTATGGGTCGCTAATCCCCACCCTATCTTGGGACTTAACCTATTGCTTGGATTTAGACTGCCCCTCTTTGGAACATCTCATCCCCATCTTCTTAAATATTGATAGTAGTAACATATTTAGACTATACGTACACTAACTTGTAATGTATTATGAATATATTTGATATTAAGTATGACTGTCATACATATTGCAGTTTATAACAATATTATTACTAGATTCTGCATAACAACTTTATCAGGCTTCATATACTAAGCATACATATTACGCACATCCCCATGCATACCACCAAGAACACAAATGTTACTACCTATAACTTGATAACAATTCTGATCTGATTTGATCAATGGTGGTGTCACTAGATGCTTTTGATTCCTTCCCTTTATATCTCTCAATTTGAGGGAGAGGTCACACCTCTTCATCATGTATGCCCTTTGGCAAACGACATACCCTTTCACCATTAGCACCCTTTGAAAGAGTGCAACTCTTCATTATTTCTGCCCTTTGAAAGGGACACAGCCTTTCATAATCAGATCTGCACTTCTCATTTCCAAATTATCCCCCTTCTCAAATGAGGTCCTCTTCTCCCTTTTATATGGGAGTCACAACTTTTCCTTTCATGTCTTTTGACTTTTCATTAACTTAATTAATCATATTTAATTATATTATTTTATATTTTAATTTAATTTTTAATGTTTTAATTTTATTATTATCATTTATTATTAAATTCTATTTCAAAGTGGGGACATTACAGTCCACCCCTCCCAAATTTACTTGTCCTCAAGCAATGTCGATTTTAACTTTCTCAAATTAAGTCATCTACCAAAATTTAATTATATTATTTTATATTTTAATTTAATTTTTAATGTTGTAATTTTATTATTATCATTTATTATTAAATTCTATTTCAAAGTGGGGACATTACAGTCCACCCCTCCCAAATTTGCATGACCCTTTAGCTTTGTCTTTTCAAACTTGACCCGATTTGGGTCCTCTATCTCCTCATATTCAAAATACTCCTCCAGCTCATTTATCCAATTGATCAGCTCTTCTGGGTTCAAATTTCCAGAAAAATTAGAGAATTCTATTTTGGGTCTCTTCCCAATCTGGGAAATGGCGTTGATCTATTGCTTCTTCTACTTCTTCTTCAGACGTATCTTCAACCTCTTCTTCATCGTCACTTTCTCCTCTCCTCGGATTAAACCCTCTTCTTAGCTCTTCTTGCAACGCATCAATCTGTCTCTGGAGGGCTCTCAAACCCTCGTTTGCCAAAGCATTTCTACCACCAGCATTTCTGCCACCACGCATCACTCTTGGAGGCATCTTTACCACAAGCCCACAATCATAGGTCCTGGTATGAACTGCCTCATGTTCGGCGATCTGTCCACACACTCAAGAACAACCTTGCTCTGATACCACTTGATGAGGGCAAAACCTGAGACATAGAAAAATACAACAAAAGAGACACAAAAGATTTATTTTATTATTATTTCAAAATTATTTTCAATACATGTAATTACAAATAAGAGGAATCAATCCTCACAGGCTGCAATACAACAACTTACAGAGTTTTCTGGAAAAACCTTACAATGTAATTTTCCAACCCAAATCTCCACTTCCAAAAACTCACTCCCAAAACTTAAAACATGTTTCCTCAAAATGAGTCCTAAATAGATTCTCTCTCGTTTGGAGCCAAAATTACAATTTAGAAATTACCATTTGGCGGACAAACGTCAAAACATGAATTTGGAAATTTGAAATTTTAGCCAGATTCGAAAACTGGAAACTTTCCAAAAAATTGTCCAACTTCCGTTAGCCATAACTTTTGATCCGGGAATCGGATTGACGCGCTGTTTGAACCGTCGGAAAGCTCTCCGAGTGAAGAATATGCTTAGAAATTGCTCCACTGATTTCCGCTGTTTTCGGGGCCATTTAATGCCTGAAATCTGACTTGAAAGAATTTTTTTTGGTTTTTCGGGAAACTGAAACTTGAATAAATTTCAAACTGTAAATGATTTTAACTCGATTCTTTTTCCAAAGTGCTTATTTTTCCATTCTCAAGCTTCTCGCAAAATTCGGGCTCCATCTGTCTTTAAATAAAAACTTTCTATTTTGGGCAGTTGGCTAGAAAAAATAGCTTGTCAATTCTAAAAGCTGGAATCTATTATTCATCCAAATGGGTATCCAGAGATGCAAAAACATTAAAAGAAAATAAAAAGGAAATATTTTTGGGTGATGTTGGATTGCCCTTACACCACCGGATGCTCTTGCATCAAAATAGCCATTTGATTAATAAGCAGTGGAAGTAAACTTAGCCAATACTGCTGTTCTAGAAATACAGATTGCTGCATTCGACAATCTTAGAAGTGGAACAGAACATGAAGCAATCTATATATATTCAGAAACTTCCACTTTCAAGTAAACAGTATAGGTGGAAAAACTTCAATAGATTGGTAATGCTCAAAGATCTAATAAGGAAATTAAAGAACATATGAAGGCCAACCTAGGCCGAGATAAAAAAGCACTATGGCTGTTCCGGGCAACCTAGGCCAAGATACAAAAGCACTATGGCCGTTCCGGGCAACCTAGGCCGAGATACAAAAGCACTATGGCCGTTCCACCTGGCCAAGATGGTTCTTTTGCCAACTTTGTCAGGCCCCCGTCCTGATTTCTTCTTAAATCTGATATACATATCTGATTGTCTTATTTACAAGACATCACAATTTTCTAATATCTAGCTTACTCACTTATGTAAGCACTTGAGTTTAATAAAAAAAATAGGTATAAGACTAGTCAACCTTTATGGGAACACAAACAAATGATTAAAGTGACTAAGGGCCAACCTAGCCTTGAGATAAAATATTTGAGGCAAAGTAGTTTGAAAGCAAGAAAAATTCAATTAAATAAGGGCCGACTCATATGCTGGCTGTCTCCATACTCCAACCCTAAACAAAGGCATATATAAGGCTGATGCATAGGATGATTTAGAAACAACAAGCACTATACAAAAGGGCACATTTAATCATTACAGAGCAGCAATGATTCCTAAACCTGCACCAGTATACAGCGATCCATTTACAGATTAACTGGGCAGCGAATAAACTAAGGAAGTTAAGGATTGTGTTTACAGTAATATGTATCATTAATTACCCTTTATGAGGTGTGATCATGTCACCATTATTAGTTAAAAAGGGAAAGGACATATTATCAAGAGTCGCCACTCTCTGCAAGGGTGATGTCTATGGGAAGAGACATAACGAATCGTCCAAATAAAGGGTTATATAAACAGCAAATGAATCACTCCAAAGGGACATTGAATCAGACAGGGAAGTCAGCCGATCAAGGAAGAGATAATCAATTTCAGAATTAATAAGAGTAGTCAGCAGACTTAGATATTTACAAGTACTTGGTATGATGCATGATACATAATACTTGTCTTGCTGATCCACTTAGCATGTCTGCAATTTAATAACATTTAGGAACGATAAGTAATTAATATAATGTCTCTATTGTATATTATCATTCATGGTATTATTCTTAATATATGCATAATTAATTATATTAATTTAGATCCCTTTAATACTTTGATCCAACCAACCATTCCATTATGGGGTGAAGGAAGAAATACATGATATGGATGCAGCGCTGACACCCCCACAAGAACGCCAACCCTTGGGGTGGGGTCAAGAGGCCAAATTACTGGATGTTCATTCCATGCTTTTGGGTTTGATTGGAAAGGACAAGCTCTCAGTGGCTTATGTGATTCTTTGTGGGATTCAATGTGGATTGGTTGGTAGGGAAAGCCTTTGAGTGAAACCCATCATGTTCTCAAGATGATAAATAAGGAAACATGGATAGGGGGTGCATATACAAGCATTCCACTAGGTAGACTATCTCGTGCTGGATGTCCAAGGTGCCTACTACGTGGGGTCAATAGGGTGAGTGTTCACTCTTGGGCTTAGTATGAAGATTCCTTTGGGTCGATCCTTTCATGCCCCTTCATTCAAACTCTATTGTGCTTAGACCTATCTAATGAATTATGTTAATTATATGTATTTGTACTTATATGTGTGATTACTAGATATTTGAGATTTATGAATTAAATAAATATATATATCCAATATTGTTTAATATGATTGCAAGACTTAAATCAGGGTTTATCTTGTTAAAGGCATTTTAAATGGTAAAGTTATACCTCTAACAATCTTACATTTCTTATTTGAATGGAATTTGTGATTTTAGGGCAAGATTTAGGGGAATCCCAAAAGGGGACATTACAAACTCTAAACAAATTGTATCCCTTGCATCTCCGTGTTTGAGAAAACCTTTTTCATATACCCCATGTCATTTCCCTTTATATATGGGACAACTATTTCTATACCAACTCTCATAGCTAACAAGGGGCCCAAGTGAGGTGTATGACCTATATGCAGCAATTTGATGCAAATGATCCAGCACAAGTGAAGTAGTGCCAATCCTATCCCAGATTACCTCAACCGTCCACCAGCCATAATGCCTCACTTGCAGTTATGGCAACAACTCATAGTCACTAATGTATGAGATTTATCCACAATTTGCATCAATCTACGTTTCTTGTTGCACAAATGCACCAGTTGTCAATTTTTTGTAATGTCCCCTATTAGGAGATAGCCTATTTTCCAATAATTAAACACATCTCATCATACTTATTATGTGTTATTATGCATTTGTTAGCTCTAGGGAACAATTAGCATACATCATATAAGGGATAGTCAACATAGCCAAGTCTAATCGCTAATCAATCCTAATAAGCAATCTTGGTAGAGATTGAGAAGTATCTTTGTTAGGGCGTCAGAAAACCATCCTCCACAAGTAGTGCCTTTTTATGATGTAACATACGCCCATTCCACCGCAAGCCTTATCGATTGCCTTTGTATGATGTAGCACATGCCCATTCCACCGCGATCCTTATCCATTGCCTTTGTATGATGTAGTACATGTCCATTCCACCGCAGGTCTTATCTACCTTGCGAGGTATTAATACTGCCTTTCCCTAACAATTCCACATCCAATCCTAATAAAATTAATAATAAATAATTTTATGTAAGCACATCTCCATAATTTTAAGTATTAATTTTATGTATGACTATCATGCATATTGCAATCTATATTAATATTACTATTAAATTCTGCATAAAAACATTATCAGGCTTCATATATTAAGCATATGTCATGAGTCGTTTTGAGGGGAAGGCCTAGTCGGCCTCCTAAGCGGTGTTCCACAACACCTGATATTATTTTTGCTTTGAGTAAATAATAAATAAATAAAATAATGGAAATTTATTATTATAATCTAAATTTCCTAAATTTCTTTATTCAATGTTTTGTTTTGTTCTCACCGTCCTAATGGCGGTTCCTTACCCCGACGCATAATCTATATAAGGTGTGCCTGTTTACGGGGAGGGATATGCTTGATTTTGGATATCTCTGCCTCTGTGCAATTTTGGTGACTGGGACACAAACCCCATAGATGCGCCAGGTAGGACAACAACCCAACCTGAAGGAAATCTGAGTTGTGCCTTGCATTAAGACCATCGCATATCCGTCTCTAATTAATGGCATTTGACCTCTAACAGGGAACAGGCAATTCGAAGTTGCTGTTAAGCCACTAGAAAGAAATATAATAATCGCTGATCTGGATTTGACTGCTTGGAGGACGCTTGAATTGCCTTTGCTTTCGTATTCGATAGGGCAAAGCCAAGGAACAGTTCTAGTATGCAAAATGCAAGGCGGAAGCAAACTCGAAGGCGGAGGGTCAATCGAGGTATATTGAGGAACTGGTTGTCGCCCTGATTAACACAGTCTCAGGTTGGCGACTTCCAATGCCAACCATAACCCAGTTGATCCACATTACAACCAACATATCTGTACAAGGCATGGGCATTTGTAAGTCTGTTCCAGTCTGAGAGACTCACTGGTTTTTCCTTGAATAAAGGGCATGGTATATAATGTATTTCTGCTCTTGAATGATAGCGTATTATCTGAAATGACAAATACATTGTAATCAATTTCTGGAAGCCTCATTTTTTACTAAGGCAATCAGAAGTGTCTAGTATCATTATTGGAAAGTTGTGCATTTGAGTCTCCTCGAATGATTTTATTTTTGGAATATTTTAGTTGTTGAATAAGAAATTCTGTTTTATTTTAAGTTGGCATTTTTCAGGGGTATCAGAGCAGTGTTCTGGCCAGCTGTGGGGGTGTTGATGAGCGATAGGGAACAATGATATTTGTCAAGGGAAAAGAAGAAGGGCTCTACAATGGGGGATATCGATGAAGAAGCAAGAGCTTTCTTCAGGAGATCCAAAGAGCTACATGTCAGTGTGTCAGAGACACTCAAAGAGGTGGCCCAGTTGCGGAAAGGACTTGAACAGAATGATGAGAGTGAGAAGACCAGTGACAAGGGTGAAGGGAGCACTGCCAATAAGGAAACTTCAGCTGGTCATGACGAAGGAAATAATTCCATTAAGGAGAAATCAGCCAGTGGTGGCGAGAAGAGATCAGTCAAAATGTTTAGGGCTAAGTTTTTGGCAAACGAAGTAGCTGAAGAAAACCAACTAGACCATATTGAAGAAATGGACTGCCTGTTAGCAGAATATAATACACTGAGCGAGGCAGTTAGGGATAGTATGACCTTTACTAATTATTGTGGTCTAAAATCAAGGAATGGGCATAAAAGAAAGGGATATGAGGATAGAAAGGACTTTCAACATCGTTTGGGGAAAATTACCATACCTAACTTTGATGGAACAAGTAGTACCTCAGCCAGATGATGGCTGCAAAAACTGGATACTTGTCTTTAAACTCCATGATGGAGGAGGAAGCCATCAAGTGCGCGACTTTACATCTGGAAGGAATAGCCCACGAATGGTGGTATCACGGGCTGGTGACCCAAGGACACGATACAATTTCTACCATAGATTTGATGGAAAGATTTGATAGGACTGACCCGGAAGTGCATTTCAAAGATCTAGCCCAGTTAAGACAAGTTGGCAAGGTGGAGGAATATTTTTCAGAATTCCAAAAACTAGCTGTTATGGTGCCCGACGTGACTGATAGAAGGCTGATAGTGCTCTTCGTAGAAGGTTTAGCAGATCTACTCAAAGGGCTGCTCAAGGCCTTAAACCCTACCACCTTTCAAGAAGCCATCACAACAGCCCTCAACCTAGAAATAGTTTCAGTAGCAAAAGAACAACCCTACCTATGCTAGTCAAAAAACCTTTTCAAAAGAGTACAATGCCTCCAAGGGTTCCGATAACAACATCCAAGCAACCAGACATTAGCGAGAATGAATTAAGAAGAAGAAAATTGTGTTTCACCTGCAAGGAGCCATGGCAGCCTGGGTATCGTTGTTTAGGAAAAGGACAGATACATTATATTGAGGTACTTTCAGATCATGACACACAAACTGAAGAGGCTGATTTGGAAAATGAATCAGAAAAAGTTGTGACACCTGGGGGAGGCACACTTGCTGCCCTCACAGGAGAACCACGTTACAGTGCTTTTCGCATTAAGGGAATTTTAAAGGGGCAGTGGGTAACCATTCTGGTCGATAGTGGAGCTACCTATAATTATATTAGTGAGGAAGTGGTGCATCCTCTTGGGCTAAATTCCACTTCAATTGAGGGGTTTGACGTGAAGGTTGCCAACAGAACTACCCTCTCTTGCACTAAGAAAATACCACAAATGGAAGTAACTATGGGGGAGTATAAATTGAAGGATGATTTCTATGTGATTGATATGGAGATGGAAGTTGTTTTGGGGTGCCAATGGTTGCATTCTTTCGACAAATATGAGATCAGCCACCGCAAGATGGAGATTTTCTTTCAATATAAAAGGAAAAAGGTGGTGCTACATGGATTGACCAGCAAGGGAACCATGGAAATATCAGCTAAAAGAATGGAAAGAGTTTTTTCGTAAAAAGCAAGTGGCCTGGGCAGCAGAATGTCTCATCACAAACACAAGTACAAATAAGAAGGGCAGAGCAATCAATGGGCAAATAAAATCTATCTTGGATAAGTATAACAAGGTATTTCAGGATTTACCTCCGGGTCTGCCCCCTAATAGAGGGTTCCAACATATCATTGAACTGGAGGAAGGAGCAAAACCTGTAATGATCACTCCTTACCACCATCCAAAGGTTTATAAAGAAGGGATCGAAAAGGCTATCAAAGAACTACTTGAAATGGGGCATATAAGGCCTAGTTCTAGTCCATTTGCATCGTCCGTTGTGCTGAAATATCCCCTGTACTATAATGACTGAGAACAAGGAATATTTTCTGCCCAAATTGCATGTTATGCTGTTCTGAGATTTGTGTGTTATGCTGACAGAGTTTTCAGTTTGTAATGAAGATCATCACACATGAATGTCTTATGAATAATCAACTTCTAAATGACTCTCCTTGACCGTTAGTTAACTAGAGATGTATATGCAACTATCTATTGATGATATATATGAGTCTAGGTCCAAAAATCATAACTAACAACAAACTGACATTATGACAAACAATTGTCATACACCCTCAGATAATGAATGTAGATGCAGATCAAAACTCCTTTCTTCTTTATTTCATTTGACTATCAAATAGGGCATTACATTGGCAGCAATAAGATCATATACATGGACTGCTATTAAGGACCACTTGTCTGATTTTCTGAAGACAAATGGCAGCAACTAACCCATACATGCAGTCTGAAATTACAATGAAATAATAATGCCAAAAAAACCTGGAGTTAATCGCCTTGAAGAAGCAATCAATATCTTGGGATAGGGAGCCTCCAATGAATGAATTCAACCTCCTTAGCAAAATCGCCCCTACTGTTGCAAATGTGGTCTGATGTATTTATGTATGATAGCTGCCAGTCCTTCAAACTTCCTCTAAAATGATCACTTTCCCTTCACAATTATAGCGCTATCTTCCTTGATGTGGTTTGATGCTAAAAAGGTGAGATATGAGCAAAATCGAATGTTTTAGGCTGACTGCCACGATTTTGCCTCAGTCTGATATATCACTGTTTCCTCCTAAACAACACCTCCAAATCACCTAATTCCTCAAAAAATATCGCTGACCTTTGTAGGAAGATTTGATGTCTCCTGGATGAGCTCTGATCCAAATCGTGGGTTATGAGGTGAATTTTGTAATGTCCCCTTCTCATTGATGACCTTCCAGTGGTCTATTAGCCTATTCTTGAGACCCATAGGCTAGGTGGAATGAAGAATGAGGGTCCAGCATTGATGAGGTGAGGACTTACTATTTTTAGTAAGTCAGGGAATGGCGATTTTGGTGATACTGTCCTACTGAGCTCTCCATGCTCTGTCACTGGGCACGAAGATCATGCTTTTCGGAGCATTAGTTCTTGACTTACTATTTTTAGTAAGTGGCAGTGTGGCATAATTCTATTTCTGGCAGTGGACAGGGTCTTGATCCTGCAGCAGTTCGGTGGTCTTCTTGGCTCAGTTTCATCATGGTTTTGGCAGTAATCAGTACGGGAGTCATATGTGACACAATTAAATATTATTTCCTTATCCTAAGGTTTAATATTTAATTAATCTGATTAATTGCTACTAATTTATAGAATTTGGGATTAATGCCTATTATCTCCTAAGTATTTGGCGAAATTCATGTTTACTAAGGGATGTCGAAATTATTAAGAGAGATATTATTTTATGTTGCATCTCTAATGTTTGCCAAGTGATTATCGTGGGTCCATGCCTTTTGGCATGAAGTTTGACTAATGGAAATGGCGCCACACTTGGGGTCCACGTGAGGTGAAATGAAATGCAAATGAAGGAAGTGGAGTTTGGAGCAATTTGCATTTGAATTTTGATGGTGGGAAGTTATAAATAAGAGCCTTGGGCTCCCATTTGCATCATCTTGAAAATTTGTAATGTTATGTTGCCGGTTTGGCGACAGAACTTGAGGCTTCGGAGTGCGTCTCCCTAGTGCTTCCCGGTTTCGTACTTGAAATATAGTACCTAGCTATGCACTGTATTCTACTACATTCTCAAAGCTTGCCTTAGTCATTTTTGGTGCTGGAGCGATTTTGGAGACTTGCTGGTTTCCCTGTGGCTGATGTACATTTTCGATCACACCTATCTGCTGAAGCGACTGACGGTTATGGGTGTCAACTCTTTCATCCTTCCCAGCAATGGCGATACACTTTGTGAGTTTGTAGCATTTTAAATTGAGTTTTGAATTTCCTAGACCAAATCAAAATTCTTAGGCTAGACGTGGTTTTCTGTTTTGCATTGGGATGTGTGCAAAATTTATAAGGGGTTTTTGGTATCTTGGTTTTGGTTGGTTGTTGTTGCAATTGGTATAGTGTGGGTTTGGGACTGGTTTGGAGTGATTTGGATGTGTATGGAGAGAGTTATGAGTTTTTTATAGTTTTCATAGGCTTCTGGTTTGTAATTCTAGCCTGCAGATTGGTTTTAGCAGAAATTCATGTTCTTATTGGGATAATCTGCATTACTCTCTTTATCTTATCTCTATTGTTGTAAGGTTAAGTAGTAGTACTACTAACCAGTTCTGCTTTGTAATTCTCATCCTGCTGAAAAGTGGAAGAGACTGGCTTGCCGCCTACTATCAAGCAAAATTGTAATTTCAGTCCTCCCACTGCATAAGTGGTTGAGTGATAGCTATGTGTAATGGTCCTCGTGTTGCATAAGCGGTCGAGTTGAGGTTGTTATGTAATTGCAGTCCTCCCACTGAAATATTGCGGTTGAGTGATTCATATTTTTGTGTATCTTACTTGGCTGGTTCACCGCCAAGTTTCTTTGCTTTTCCGGTGGATAAGCGGAAGGGGCTGGCTTGCCGCCCAAGCATTGCTTTGTTTCAGTTAATTAAGCTAATGATCCCCTCAACACCGTATGCTTTCACCTTCCCACATTGGGCACTTGGTGATCAGAAAGTGGAAGGGTTACTTTCCCAGCATGTTTTAGTTTTATGATTTCTAACCTTAATGGGTTACTTCTTGTTGATGTTCATTGTTGGCCTTAAAAAAAACAAAAAAAACTGAGATATTACAAATTTTGAACTTGTCTCAGACCTGCAAATTTGCTACAGCAACTCACAAATCTTCTTCAAAAATACTCTACAATAGGATCGCCTCATTACTCCAACAAAATCGATGCACTATGGGTCTTCTATCTGAAAATTTGATAATAGTATGAACCCCATCTACCATGAAAAATATAACAAACTCGATAAGCACACTTAGGAAGACTGATTTGTCTCCCTCTCTTAACAGCAACCCCTCGGAAGGTCTTCCATTCCCTCAGTTAAGCTATCTATGGGAGTTTTCGTTCCCAAAGACCAAGTCTACAGACACCTCTCGGTTCTACAAGATCCAATCAAAATTCAAAATCCAAATCCAAGCTGCCTTGAAGCTTCATCTTGATCTCCTTTAATACCTTTTAAACTCAACATCCAGAAGCTTCTAGAAGTGACTTTATGAAATAATATTTAATTAGTCACTTTATTAAATTAATTAAATATAAAGTCATCTTTTAATTTTTAATTTATTTGATAACTTTATAAATAATTAACTTAATATTATTAATTAAAAGAATTAATTAAGCTATCCATGAAAAATAATAATTATTTGGACAACTTAACGAATTAAATTAATTAATCAATTCTTCTCCAAAAATGGGGACATTACATGTGTTGGTTAAGAAGAAAGATGGAACGATGAGGATGTGCATTGACTACCGAGTTCTCAATAAGAGGACTATTAAAAACCTCTATCCTATACCCAAAATTGATGAATTAATTGATGAATGGCATGGAGCTAAGTACTTTTCTAAGATTGATTTGCGTTCCGATTATCACCAAATCAAGGTTTGAGATGAGGATGTAGATAAGACTTCTTTTCGGTGTCATTATGGGCACTATTAATTCTTGGTAATGCCTTTTGGCTTGACAAATGCTCCAACGACTTTCCAATCATGTATGAATCAGGTATTTATTCATCAATTGAGAAAAATCTGTTTTGGTCTTCTTTGATGATATTTTAATCTATAGTAAATCATGGGAAGAGCACTTGAAAGTTGAAACACTTAGACAAAGTTTTGAGTATTCTAGAACAACAATCTTTTTATGCTAAAGCTTTTAAGTGTGAATTTGGATTGCAAGAAGTTTATATTTGGGGTTTAAAATCAGTGAACATGGAGTGAGTGTTGATGAGGGCAAAATTAAAGCAATTCAAGAATGGCCCAGACCAAGTAATTTTACACAATTGAGAGGGTTTGTTGGGTTATGCAGCTATTATAGGAGGTTTGTAAGCGGGTTTTCACAACTTGCTGTACCCTTAACCAATCTCACTAAGAAAGGGGCATTTATATGGACTCCATCAACACAACAAGCCTTTGAAAAACTCAAGGAGGTAATGAGTTCATGCCCAGTTCTAGCAATTCCTAATTTTTCTCTGCCTTTTGTTTTGGAATGTGATGCGTCAAGAGAGGGAATTGGATCTGTCTTGATGCAAAACAAACACCCTCAAGGAGCCTGAACATAAGCTCTCAATCTATGACAAATAAATGTTGGCCATGATGCATGCTTTAACTAAATTCAAACAATATTTAGTTTGTAATAAATTTTTGGTCAAGACTGATCATAATAGTTTGAAGTACTTTTTGAACCAAAGGGATTTAAATGATAGGCAGCAAAAATGGGTGAGTAAAATCCAAGCCTATAATTTCAACATTGAGTATGTTAGAGGAAGCAACAATGTCATGGTTGATGCTTTGTCTAGGAAACCTCAATTGCACTCTATTAGTGAAATATCAGCCGATTAGAGATCATTCATCACCGTTGAGTACGCCTAGAATTCCTTCACCAATGATATATTGGAAGGTAGGGTACAGGATGATCGGTTCGCGACAACAAATGAGTTAATACTTTACAAAGGTCGGGTATTTATTACACCTGAATCCAAGATGAAAGAAAAGATCCTAAGAGTTTGCTATGATACTCCTTTGGCAAGACACCTAGGTTTTTATAAGACATATAAACAGGTTAGGGAACATTTCTCATGGAAAGGCTTAAAAAAAAGATATGATGTAGTATGTGAGGGAGTGCAAAGAATGTCAAATTAACAAGGCAGGGCATGTGTTTCCAGCTGGCTTACTACAGCCTTGTTGACGTGTATTTTGTACACTATCAAACACAGAATAAAATACCCAAGGGTACCTTATCCTCTCTTGAGTAAAGCCTCTGAATGCTGAAGATATCGCGAAAAGGATCAATCAGGGTGACTTCAAGGTTCTTTGCTATAGGATCTCTACGTGTGGATAAGCTCTCTGTGGTATGATGTGATTTGCTAGAATCACAAGGGGACTTACACTTGATGACTGAACTTCTGATTTGCTTTGAATATTTGCTAGAACACAGGATTTTACTAGCTTTGACGTGACTGAACTTCTGATTTGCTTTGAATATTTGCTAGAACACAGGATTTTACTAGCTTTGACTTGAAAAAAGGAAAAAAGATGAGGGCGAGGAAAGGATCTAATCCTAACACTAAGAATGTAAGAGCAATGAATGATCTTTGATGAAATTCTAACTAAGTCTTGTTTTGACATCCCAGGACCATCTCCGCAAGGTTAGTGCGATCTTCGAAGAAAAGCTTTATGATGTTCAAATCATCACTGCAGGCATAAACACCATCAGGTTGATGCATATCAATGAAGAAGCGACAATTGAAGTTAAGCTTAAGCTAAATGATTACAGTTGACTTCGCAAGGCAAGTCTGCAATCAACAAACTGCTAGTAGTATGGATATACGAATTCCACCATCAATCAAGCACATTTCTTCCACTCATCTAATAACACGAAATCAAATATGAGAAGTATAGAGACCATGCAAATTGTCGAATCGACCCATAAATTTCACCATTTCTTCAATGAAGTTACAAGTCTTTTACAACATCTTGGCAACAATCTTTGCCTTCTCTCTCTACTCTACTCTAATTGCTATTCTAATCACCTTCTAACTACTTTCTATTCACTAACTTCTCTCTTCTATTCTAACTCTCTAACTTACTGCCTTTACAAATGAAATGCCAGGGCTTATATAGTGCCCTCAATACAATTCGATGGCTTAGATCAATTCGAGATCAATGGCCAAGATTCAATAATGAAAACCCTAATTAGGGTTTGTTACAACCATTACATAACATTTAATGCTTAACCAATGATAAAATTGCATCTTTAGGACACATGTCTTCTCTGGAAAATTCGACCAATAGATAGCTGGGGTAGGTACATCGAAGTTTGTGCCACCTTCCATGAGTTAGGTACATTGAATCTGGACATGCTGAGGTGGATCACACTGACTGGAGAAGTGATGATTGGGATGCCACCTCATTTGACACTTGGTTGATATTCAATTTGGTAACGTTGAGAAGCTAGCTTTAATTGACTCTTCTAAAACTATCTGCTTCTTCAATGAACCCTTTGCTCTGACTTCCTTTGTCTCTGATGTGCAGGATGAGGATGTACCTCGCCTTGGAATACTGGATTGGAAGAGGTCGCCCTTGTCCTTGCTTGATCGAAGAAAGCCATCCTTGTCGATGCTAGACTGGAGGAGGTCGCCCTTATCTTTGCTTGATCTTCTTGGAGGAGACCGTCCTTGATCTGGCTTGATTTTCCAACTCCGGGATCTCCATTTGATGCCTACACAAAATATTAAAGTTAGTCTTTTGAGCATCAAACCTCAAAGCATGAAATTTAAGACCTTTCAAAGGTAAAACTTAAGATATTAATTTGAAAAAAAGTCATGATAAATCAAGAACTACACATTTTCAAATTAATAATGAATGGAATTTGGATCTTCAAGACTTAGACTTTACAAAATTGCAATGGGATCACAATAAGTCTTGAATAAGAACTTCAAAAAAGTAATTCTTCATACCTTCCTTTGAGTATTAAACTCTAAGAAATGATGCAAAAATAGATGAATTTCACTAGGCAAAGTGTAGATCAAAGCCCTCTCTTGGATGAATCGTGCCTCCTCTAGCTTCAAAAGAATTTCACCTTCCACTAGCTTCTTCAAAATCTGGAAATTTGCCTTCAAATGCCTTCAAAAGTCTGGAAATTATCCTCCCATCTAGCAAGAAATTCGCCTCTCCAATAGCCTCCACACTTTCGCACTTTAGAAAGGATGAATGATTTGAATTGTGAAAAAACACCTCCAATATATAGAGCGCTTTACCTTGATTCTTGTTGAGGCCGACCTAGCAAATAAGCTTTAAAATAAAATAAAATCCCACTAAGAAGGAGGCCGACTTAACAATAAAGGCAAAATAATGACTATTAAGCGCTCAACTTTTAATTTTTTTAATTTATTTAAATTAATTTTAATACCTCTAAGATGTTTATTTTGATTATTTCAAGGTACAAAATTAATTTATTAAATTGAAATGCCTTTAATTTAATGCGAATTTGATTCAATATCTCCAAAGGCCCCAAAGTTAGCAAATTTGGTGAATTCGTTAAGAATTTCAACGCTCAAATATGGTAAAAATAAAGAATGCCACTAACTTCGCCCTGGACCCTTGGAGAGGGACAGGAGCGAACTTTCAATCTTGGCCTTGCATTCCTCATTTTTCCTTGCTCAAAACCTCATCTAGGCATCTAAATGGCATTTTTTAATTGGAGCTTTGAATTTAATTTCACTTGATCTCTAGGAGGAAAGTGCCTTTAGGACCTTTTCGCTCTGGACCCTTGGAGAGGGACAGGAGCGACTTTTCACTTTTGCTCTTAATCTTTCATCCTTTTAATTGCCAACTCTCAATGTGGGGTAAGTGATGATCTCTTTCATCCATTCCATGCATGTTTAATCTTGTTTTTGCAAGGCAAAATAGGTGTCCCAAAACTTTTCGCCCTGGTCCTTCAGTGAAGGACAGGAGCGACTTTTGCATTTTAGCCTAGGATTATCAAGTTTTGAAGTCAAATCTTTGTTCACCATGCCTTAGAAGACTTTTTCATCCTTGCACAATCTTGCCTTAGCGTAACCTTGGAGGGAAGCTATTGGTTTTGTAAAAAATCGCCCTGGTCCTTCAGTGAGGGGCAAGAGCGCTTTTCCCCATTGTCATCAAAATTTGTAATCTTTGCATCTCAATTCCACCTCAAGGCATTTTAAACCTCAATGCAAACTTATGTAAAGGCTTAGATTTGTCCAAACTTGAAGAGAAAGGGTGGATATTAGGTTTTTCGCCCTGGTCCCTTGGAGAGGGACAGGAGCGATTTTGTAATTTCAAGCTTATCCGCCCTTTGTTAGGCTTCCAAATTATCTTCAACGGGCTAAACATGCCTTCTTTCATTCGTTTCAATCACAAAACTGGTTTTGTCCTTGCAACAAAATTGCACTTTTTAGAAAATCGCTCTGGACCTTCAGCAAGGGACAGGAGCGCCTTTTGTCATCTTGGTATATTTCCTTGCCTGTGGACCACTCAAATTATATTCAATGCACAAATCATGTTTTCCTTGATCTCTTCAAATCATAAAATCATTTTGATCTTGCAAAAATAGTGCAAATTTGAAATTCAAGCTCCGGTCCTTCAGTGAGGGACAGGAGCGAATTTTGCCTTCTAGGCCAAAATGCTTCACCTTTCACCATGAAATGTCTTGGCTAGGGAAGATTTCATCTTGTTACACACCATGAATAAGAGTTCAAGTCCAAGAAAGGTCTAAAAATGTGTATATAAAGAAAATCGCTCTGGTCCTTCAGTGAGGGACAGGAGCGAAATTACCCTTCTAGGCAAAAACTCCATCATTTTATTGTCTTTAATCAAATCTGGATGCTCTATCACGTTCATTTCGTCCTCCATCATGCCTTTGATGTTTCAATTTAACCGAACAAGGTCAGGAATGACTCAAATAAGCCTTTTCGCCCTGGACCCTTGGAGAGGGACAGGAGCGATTCGCCTTGGACCCTTGGAGAGGGACAGGAGCGAAATTCGCTCTGGATCCTCAGTAAAGGACAGGGGCGAAATTTGACTTTTTGAACTCTCCGATAGGATAATTTTTATGGAATATAACATTTAAGTATAAGAAAGTTATATTCCATATATACTTTCAGGATGTTTGAGAGTGGTTTCAAACCTCCAGGAGCTATATTGCAAAATCTAATTTTTTGAGGTTTTTCAGTTTCCAGACTTAGTCAAATTTTAGGATCAGGACATTCCAGACTTAGCCAATTTTCAGGATCGGGACTTTCAGACTTAGCCAAATTTTAGGACCAGGACATCACCCAAGCAGGACCTGCTATCCATGTGATCCCCTTGGCGATACTCAAAATGCAAAGGCTAACGGACAAAACCCTAAAAGACCTAAAAAGACAAACCCTAAAAAGCAAAAAGCAGGGGTCCCCATTTGCAATGGGGCGATGTGTGAAAAAGTCACAACAAGCCCCTACCCATTCCCAATAAAAAATGGGAAAGTATCTCTATGGATTTTATTACTCGTTTGCCAAAAGTTCAGGGCAAAGATTGTTTATATGTAGTAGTTGATAGGCTCATGAAGTACGCACACTTTAATGCTATATCACCGATTAATAAAGCCCCTCAAGTGGCTGATTTGTTTTTAATGGAAATTTTCAGACTTCATGGTCTACCTAAAACAATTGTGAGTGAAGGGACCGAAGGTTTTTAAGTTTGTTTTGGCAAGAGCTGTTTTGTTTGACAGGGAGAAAATTAACACCAAGTACCAGCTATCATCCTCAAACAAATGGCCAAACAGAGATAGTAAACAAATGGGTCGAGGGTTATTTGAGGAACTATGTAACTAGCCAGCAATCAGCATGGATTAAATGGCTACATCTAGGGGAATACTACTATAACACAACTCATCACTTGTCAATTGGCATGTCTCCTTTCAAAGCACTCTATGGGTATGATGCTACATCTTTTATGGACTTAATTCTCATGGATAGTAGAGTCCCAAGAGCTAAGGATTTGGTGCAGCAAAGTAAAGATATCATGGAAGCACTCAAGGATAATTTACAACGAGCCCAAAATCAACAAAAATTATATGCGGATAGGCACCGTACTAAATGGACCTTTGAAGTGGGGGATTTGGTGTTCCTACGCTTACAGCCGTACCGACAGTCATCAATCAAGGGTAATGGGGCTGAGAAGTTGAAACCTCGTTTCTATGGACCTTATCCAGTGATCAAGAAGGTAGGGCAGGTGGTTTATGAACTAGAATTACCACCTAACCGCATGATTCACAACACTTTTCATGCTTCATGTCTCAAAAAGGCACTTGGACAGCAGAGTACCCCTGCATCTGAGCTACCTCCCCTTGACTATGAAGGCAAGCTCATCCTCGAACCCGAGACTATGCTTAATGTGAGGGAAAAGAGGTTAAGGAATAAGGTGATTCCCAAATACTTAGTGAAGTGGAAAGGGATGCCAGCGGAGGATGCCACATGGGAAGGTATAGAAATTTTTGAACATCCCAATCTGCAATTGCTTGAGGACAAGCAATTCGAGGATGGGAGGACTGTCGTGAGCCGTTTTGAGGGGAAGGCCTAGTCGGCCTCATAAGCTGTGTTCCACAACACCCAATATTATTTTTGCTTTGAGTAAATAATAAATAACTAAAATAATGGAAATTTATTATAATCTAAATTTCCTAATTCCTTTATTTAATGTTTTGTTTTGTTCTAACCATCCTAAGGGCAATTCCTTACCTCAACGCATAATCTATATAAGGCGTGCTTGTTTACGGGGAGGGATATGCTTGATTTTGGATATCTCTGCCTTTGTGCAACGCTGGTGACTAGGACACAAACCCCATAGTTGAGCCAGGTAGGACGACAACCCAACCTAGAGAAATATGAGTTGAGCCTTGCATTAAGACCATCGCATAGCCGTCTCTAATTAATGGCGTTTGGCCTCTAACAGGGAACAGGCGATTTGAAGTTGTTGTTAAGCCACCGGAAAGAAATCTAATAATCGCTGATCTAGATTTGACTGCTTGGAGGATGCTTGAATTCCCTTTGCCTGTCTTCGATAGGGAAAAGCCAAGGAACAATTCCAGTATACAAAATGCAAGGCGGAAGCAAACGCGAAGGCACAGGGTCAATCAAGGTCTATTGAGGAATTGGTTGTCACCCTAATTAACAAAGTCTCAAGTTGGCGACTTCCAACGCCAACCATCGCCTAGTCGATCCACATTACAACCAGCGTATCGGTACAGGGCACGGGCATTTGTAAGTCTGTTCCAACCAAGTGGAGGATGTGGAAAGCAAATAAGGACCACCAAGTGGAGTAAGAAGGTTGTAGAGAACAACCTCTCTTAGGCTTGGTGTAGAAATGGCTCCGATAGGCTCTCCCTCCCTCCCAAGAAGGGGATGAGAATGGCACAAAGGCTGACCTGAGCCGCCAAGCAGAGCATGTAAGTCTCTTAGGCTTGGTGTAGAAATGGCTCAAGGGAAGTCCCCATTCCTTCCAAGTATAAATAGAGACTAATATAAAGTCAAGTAACGTAAGGGAATGAGAATGGCATAAAGGTTGACCTGAGCCACCAAGCAAAGCAAGTAAGTCTCTTAGGCTTGTTGTAGAAATGGCTCAAGGGAAGCCCCCATTCCTTCCAAGCATAAAGAAAAGTAGAGGAATTATGGCACAAAGAAGGCAGTTTTTCTCAAGATTGGGTTAATTGGCTCAAGGAAGCTTGTTCCTCCCAAGTTGGACAGAGATGGCTCCAGGAAGCCAGTCTCCCTCAAGTAGACAGAATGGCTCAAGGAAGCTAGTCCCTATCGAGTTGGGAGATGGCTCAAGAAAGCCAACCTCCTTCAAATTGGACAGAAATGGCTCAAGGAAGCTAGTCCATCTCAAGTTTGGGCAAAAGGCTCGAGGAAGCCAATCCCTCCAAGTTGCAATATATATAGAAATTGAGTAATAATTTCTCTAACATTTATCATTACATTGATTTATATGATTATATGTTTGGTACTACTAATCTATTTGTAGGTTCATCCAAAACAAGAAGACAAGGAAGAAATTGCTTGAGGGCAAGCAAATTCAAGAGGGGGAGCCTGTAATGGCCCCACTCCTGTCAGCACACGACTGATTTGACACCATTCATGAATTTTGTGAAGTCTTTAAGGAAAGACAAAAATATGAAGGAGACAGCCTTTATGTGCAGATGTATACTTCTTGTAATCGATATTCATGATTCTAAGCACGGGGAGTTCCTATATGCATCGATCATTATCATACCCAATGATATAGAACTAACATATCATCGCCACAATAGAAGACGGAGCAACAGATTAATCAAAGAATGATTACATTGGAAAAGTTCGAAAAGCATCATAAACCAATTGGTATTGATTTAAGAGTGCTACGGCTTAACAATAATTATGGATGACAGCAATTAAGAGATAACACACTGTCAGTAAGAGATACGATTTACATAACAACCGATTTGATGGAACTATGCGATTAAGACATTAATCCCTGTTCATCAAAGGACACGATTAAGTAAGGGGGACATCTTTTCACATCCAAAGGACCTTTCAAGTTTGCAAGATATATAAAGGATATCAAATCCATTCTCTGGGGGAGAGAGCACAGATTTGAACAAGAATTCCATCACCAGTCCAAGCAAATATAGAAGCAAGAAAGATTAGAGAGCCAATATTGAATATATACTTCAGACATTCAAACCTCAAAGATAATTCCAGCAGGGGCCAAGGTTATTGACCGAACTGAAACTCAGTTCTAAGAGATTTCCATAGTATTATAAACTAGACATTGCAGGTTCCTCACTGCTGTAAGGAGACAGAAGTAAGGATTATCAATAGCAAGATCGATTCATACCTCTGTACATATATATTTACTTGCCCATATTGATTTGATATTAACTTTAAGAAACTCAATTGCACAAGATATTATAATTTTGAATTGTCCCAAAACATAGTAGTATAGAAAGGGGACATTACATGTGGTGAGAGCCTTCGAACACCTTGAGATCTTTTCTTCTTTGATGTTTGTTGATGAGGTTCTTTGAAGGCATTTTTTCTTGTATCTTGACCTTGATGTTGAAATTCTCTCCTTGAGATACTTGCTCCGATCCTCCTCCAACCTGGTCTCTCTGATTTCTTTCCTTTCCTGCTGCAAAACAAACAAATGAGCATCAAACACATATGATATACAGCTTATACAATCTCTTAATTTGACCTAATCTCTGATTTTATGTAATTTGCAGATCTGATAGGTGTAGGTTTAGGGGAGGTCGATCCTTTGCTTGAGAAAATTTGTTGTACTTTTGATGAATTCACTCCTTCCTTTGTGAATTTGCTGTTGTTCTGATAGAATTCGCCCCCCTTGATTACTGGATCTGATTCTTTAGTGGCTGAACTCACCCTTGTACTGATTGAATTCACTTTTGGAGAAGAAAATGTTTTGAAGTGATGTCCAAATGATTGTTTTGATGTCTAAGCTGTCCTTATTAGTGGAATTTGCTCCAAATGGAGGACAAATGACATACCTTAGGTGAAATTCGCTCCAAACATGGAGCAAGGTACACAATTCTACAGAGATTCGCTCCAATTTAAGAGCAAGGGACAGGTTTGGTTGAAAATTTGCCCCAAATATGATGTAAGGTTCATGACCCTAGATAAGATTCGCTCCAAATATTATGTAAGGGACGGATCCAAGATAAATTCGCTCCAATCCTAGAACAAGGTACATGATTTTAACAAATTTCGCTCGCCTTTGGACAAGGTACACAATTTTGACAAACTTCGCTCCAAATATGATGCAAGGTACATGGCTTTAAGGAGAAGTTCCCTCTAATTTGTGAGTGAGGTACATGTCCTTTGATGAAAATTCGCTCCAATTAATGAGTAAGGTACATGTCCTTAGCAAGGTACGAGGTTTATGTCCTTAGCAAGGTACGGGGTTTCATGTCCTTAGCAAGGTATGGGGGTCTATGTCCTTAGCAAGGTACGGGGTTTCATGCCCTTAGCAAGGTACGGGGTTTCATAGAAAATTCGCTCAATTTGGGGGCAAGGTACATGATCTTGAACAAATTTTTAACTCAATTCCCCAACTTTCTTTCACTTATTGAATCATAGCCCAAGTCTTTAAATCACCCCAACATGAAACATATCAGATTTTGACCTTTAGGAAGGCTCAAGGAAGAACTTCGCTCAAAGGACGAGATCTTAGGAGAAGTTCACTTGGATTTTGGAGCAAGGTACAACACCTAAATGAAATTCAAGGAGGACACTATTCATTCAATCCTTTTCACCTGACTTGATGAACCCTTTGGCTACTTAAGAAACTCTATCCCTTCAATGCAAAGATTAATAACAAAGACTCTAACACAACTAACAACTAAGCTAAGAGGACTAATCCTAGAAAGCAAAAAGTAGGGGTCCCCATTTGTAATGGGGCGATGTGTGAAAACGTCACAACAGTTTGCAGAAACCTAGACCACACATCTCCAAAATGCCTAAGACACTCACCATTTTCGAATTCAAGCAGGAGTATGTGGATCTGATAATGATGTTGAGCAAGATAATGGGATGTTCACATGCTTTAAGTTTTGAGCCATGGATGTTTTTCTACATTGGCGAAGTCATGAATGCCAATGGGTTGGTAGACTGGGCCAGATTAATCAGCCATTACATGCATGAACAGCTGAAAGATTTGAAAGAAAACAAGTCCCAATCCTTCTATATGAGCTCCTATGTAATTTATATGCTTGCAAGGATGGGTGGCTTCGATGGTTTGTCGGGAAAAGGAGTCATGGGTTGCGAACCGGCACAACTGAAAGTTCATGAATGTTATCCTCAGCTGCACCTCTACAATAGTGATTCTTTCAAGCTGGCGAATGACACTCTTACCATGTACCTGACCAGACTTATGCAGAATGAGCTCCACACAAGACTGTCACCATAGGCTAGGGCTTTGGTTCAAAAATTTGGGGCCACAGTCCTGTAATTTCCAAAGTTCACTTACATCAGGACACATGGATTCAATTTCCAGCCGTATAAACTACCATGGTATCCATCCGACAAACTGATACTGCTAGAACTTATGAGGTAGTTGATAGCATATGATCAAATTCAGAAGACGAAAAAGAAGTTGTCTATTGAATTCCTAGTTGTCCTTGGCGATTATGTGGAAGTGTGCCCGAACCTGGCAGCAGCTTAGAAGGCAACAGAAGAATTGCCATTCTACCATTTGGCATTTTACACCTCGAGGTCACACTATGACCCATATCATAAGATTAGAAAGGTTGCTGGAGTGAGGTTTTTCCACAAGTTTCACCTAGAAGACTATTGGGTAGGTGAAGGATGACCTTGAGGTCAGGAAGAAAATGTTTTCCCGGCTGCCCCTTGACATAATTAGGATAGGTGAAGTAATGCAGGTGCCAGATCAAGTGAAGGAGGATTCGGACTTAGTGCAAACTGAATTTGAAAAGGTGAAAGATTAACCTATTCAGCTTCCAGATTGGTCAGAGCCCGAAATTGATGATTTGGACATTTTGGCCAGACCCATATTGAAATTCACCAAACATTGGGTAGATCGGCATATTAGGAGGTTGAGAGAAGGAAATGTCCACCTGACTTACCAGTTGATGGGAAATTTGGATTCCCACAGTGAAGCTACTAAAGGATCTTCACAGGCGCAGGCTGAGGAAGGAGAAGTTCAACAAAAAGGAGTGGAGCTTGACAAAGGAAAGAGTGCTCCAAAGAGGCCGAGAACAACAAAGAAGAAGGAAGTCCAACAAGAAGTCCAGCAAGAAGCCCAGCAGGAAGCCCAGCAGGAAGCTCAACAGGAAGAACCACCGCAGAAAAGAGCAAGGGTTGAAAGGACGCAATCACTGATTAGCTCTTCCAGTGTGCGGGAGATAGAAATGTTTACGTAAGAAGATCTAGCAAATCCACTTCAAAGCAACATACCTGATAGTGCTCCAACACAGGATGTTCTCAGCATCAGTGCTTCACATAGGCCAAATCGTCCAAGGATGCAAAGACAAGAACTTTCCTCTCATCCCGAAGAGCCATGCCAAGATAGTTTCATAGAAGCCATCCTTGGCGAAATGGAAGAAGTTTCATAGGAGCATGAACAGATGGAAATTCAAAATCAACCAATTTCCGCTCCTGGTTGGCTAAAGGATAGATTGAGGAAGGAACCAGAAAAAGAGGTGGATCCAGCATGAGAGTTGGAAGAAATTCTGAAGAGGATGGATAAACCAATAGAGAAGAAGGAACCTCAGAAGTTCACCAAGGTCTCGAGAGATGATTCTGGATCCCAAACTTTGCATATAGTTGAGCCTACAATAGATAAGGACAGGAATGAAATCATGCCAGATGACTAGGTAATCAGACATGTTGATCTAGGGCATGCTTCCATAGGGCAAGTGATAGAAGACTTTGAAGGATCTTCCCTGGCTATGAGAGAAAAGATGCAGAAAACGAAGGCAAAATGTAAAAGGTTGAAAGAAGAAAACAGGACCTTGTGCAAATATATTAGAGGTCTCAAGCGACAGCTTAGGGAGGCAGATCTATCCTTTATTCATCCTTTCTCTCTCCCTAAGGAAGTTGTTGATGACACGGAGACAATCAGAGAAATGGCTCGGTGTTCCAGGGAATGGGTGGAAGACGTCTTTACTACAGCTGGAAAATTCGTTGAAGATTTGGCTTGTCTTCATTCTAGATTTGTTGCCCTTCTAAACAGATTGGAAGTAGTGGAAGGTCTGTGGGAGGACATTCACATCTATCACGACTTAACCATTCCGCGACTCAGAGCTCTAATGAAAGTTCCAAAGCAAGCATTAATTGATGGGAAAGTGATTCAGGAGAACGAGGTCTATGATTTCCCCTGATGGTTCTGCCCCGGAAAGAATATCTTTGAAAGGTTTAACACAGAGTCTTTGACTTTAAAAGACTCAATTAGAAGTGTACAAGAAGAAATCATCAGCGTGATTGAAGCATTGTTCGCGAAGAAGCTGAATGAAGATGGAGTAACAGTGAACTTCCTGAGAGTCCAATGGCACGAGTTCTTCTTTGTGGGGTCATTTTCTAAGGAACATTTTGAGAATGTTTCTTCGTTTTCCAGCACGATGAAGAAGGCGTAGGAAATGATGGCAGAATGGAAGAGCTTCTTCTCCAAGAGTGAAGAGGAAATCACATTGATGGAATTCAACATTGAGAGTGTGCCAAGTGTTTCCGTAGGAGAGCTGGAAGCCATCATTGCCAAATTCATCACTTATGCAATTAATGAGCGAGACAACAGTCGTCCATTCCTGGACGAGAATCTTTTGACCGGCTAGTGGCGATGCATTTATTGCTGGAATATTTTGACTAAGTGGCGGCCCAGTCAATGCATGTTGAATGCATGAAGAATCTTTTGCATGCAGCTGCCATATTTATGATTTTATGACAGACTCCTTCCGCATGTCGTTGTTGCATGGAGGAATGAATAGCATTTATTTCTGCATGGGGGATATTCATTGTATGCTGGGCAATCTTGATGTAAGTGGTGCATTTAATGCACAAATGGATGCCATTTTGGGCATGTTTGAATTAATTGTATATGGGTTTCATGGGCATTAATTGCTGATTCCTACCTTGTTGCATCATGTGTGGGTAATCTTTTGGGTGAAGCCCTAATTATGGTTTGCATGTTCTCATGGTTTGAGGCCTATATAAAGGGGTGACCCCCCTCATTTCTAAAGGAAGGAGAGATTGATTTGAGAGATTGTTGCTATAAGTTTTGAAGCAAATCACTTAATACATTGTTCAATTGTTGGTGTATTCTTGTGTTGCCTTAAGGCTTGCATGGTCTCACTCTCTTTATTTAGAATAGATTTTATTTGAAGTTATTAGATGAACAGGATTTGATAGGATTGCTTGTTGTAAAATCCGAGCTCATACCTTTTGTTTTCAGCTGATTGTTGCCTACTTTGTCAGGTTAGTTATGTGTGGACTTAACTTCTATTATCGGGTGGATGTTGTTCGAATTGATGGCATTCATTGGTAATCTAAAAAAATTATTTCACAATCCCTGAAGATTTCACCGACTTCGTGTAGTTGTGCTATGCTGGCAAAGCGAAACGTGGTTTGATTTGGCCCAAGTAATCCTATCTCTTTGTTCTTAGGATTAGATTAGACTTAGCGTAGCTCTCTAAACCTTTCCCTTATTTACTTTCAGCATTATTCCAAATCCTAAAAAGTCCCCCCAAAAAAAACATTGTTATTCAAAGCTGCATCATTCGCATTGAATCCTCAAACTTGCATAAATTGTTCAATCTTCTTTGAGTGAATACGTAAGGCCCCTTGGATTACCAGTAAACACATCAGCCAACTGAGTTAGCCGTTTGATTTTGTCGCAATCTTAGCATATGGTATAACTTTGTTCAAGAGAGAGTAAGGTAACCATTGGTAACTTTATTTTGTGTTAGACGCTGTCCGAAAAAACACGTCAACAGTACCTAACTATGCTTCAAACAATACGAAGCATAACCTCTCTTTCAAGAGCACAAGTTCTTCATAGACTTCTCATAAAGGTTGTCAAAGGCATCAATGTAGACTCAAACTAATTGATGTCCTTGTCATAGCTGTTGCCATTGAATATAGTAGTCATCATAGACATCTTTAGGATAGTATTCATCCTTGAAGGCTTCCAAGAATGTTTACCAAGTTGGCTCAGATCTTCTTTCTATTTGGTCCTCCTCCCATAAGGCATGGGATTGCCACAATTTCTTGACAACTGAAGAAACTTTCAAAAGTGCAACCTTAATCTTTTCATCATCACAAAAGTCATTCATAGAGAAATATGACTTTTAACCATTTATTTATTGCATCTGCATATATTTTACCCTTAAACACATGAATATCCAAATTCATTTGGAACTTGGGGAATCGATCACCAAAAGATTTACCTAAAGGTTGAGATGATAAAACCACTCCATCAAGGGCTTGAACAAGCTGGTTGAACATAGATGTCCTTTGTTCTTGAAGATCCTTTGCAATTTCATCTTGATCATCACGTGGACTGCATCTTGCACCTGAACCATCTAAACTCACCTTTCTAGCACGAGTGATAATCTAAGGGATCTCGTGATTTACACTAAGCTTTTGATACTTAGTTGATAGGACATGCAAGATGAACCACTCTAGTACTATGATTTAGATTCCAAGGAAGTCTAGGGAACAATGCTCGAAATGATGATTTAGATTTGTTGTGTGTGTGGAAGAAAATTGAGAAAGGGATTTGAATGGAGAAAATAATAGGATTGGAACAAAAAGTTTTAGTAATCAATGCATTCTACATGGCATGCTCTCGAATATTAAGGGAGATGTATGGTTGTGTATCTTGTCCTATCTTTCTTAACTCTCTTAACTAATTTTACATTTGTCTATCTATAAATTTGCAAAAGGTTCACAATGGAAGTTGAAACAATTGAGACAATTGAAATTTCATGTGGCTCCTCATCTTTTGACATTTTGATCTCTTGATGCTCATGCTGAAAGTTTTTTTTGTCATGGACTGGCCCTAGAAGTTGCTTAGAATTGTAACTTGCTTGAATTGAAGTGTGTTGCATGGTGTCCTTAGATGTTGTAAAGTATCTATGTAAAGTTCTAGAATATATGCACAATGTGTGGCACCTTGCATAGGTGCAAATGTAGCATAGAACTTAGGGAGAGTTGTCTTTGGATTTTTGTGGTGTGATCCTTGGTACTAAATGAGTGACACATAATGCAAAGGCCTACATATGTTCAATACTTTTCATTTTGCCTAGCATGATTCCCACTATTGTGCAATTCGTGCTTGATTCAAGGTGTGTGGCATGGTTCCTAGGACTGGATGGATGGTGCATGATGTAAGAAGTTGTGTGTAGGTTCGTGCATTGGTACATGGTATTGCATGGATAAGTAATATGTCAACACCATTTTCATTATAAAACAAGAACCTTTCCTATCACCAAATTGTTTCATTTCTCTTTGCTTTTCTTCTACTCTTCCTCCCCTTTTGCCTTTTCAACACCTTTTTCCGATTTCTAGGTGTTGAGTTTGGCCATCAATGCTCACTATTATCATTGAAAAAGAAAAAGAAAAAAGAGGAGTGTAGTTTCACTCCACTAGTATCCACAAGCCATGCACAATGCCCTAATGATGCTTGTTACCATTTGAGTCACAATACATCTCTGGTATTATTGATTTCAAAATTAGATACGCTGACTTAAATGCTTTAATTCTTTTCAACCTTAGTAATGCCATAAATGCTTAGTTGTAGGCAAATGGAAATAGTGGTGGCTAGACTACATTCAAGTCATCAAACACCTTGCCAGAGGAGTATGGAGATGGTTATAATTTCCTACCGAAATGCACTCACTAATATCAAGTCCTAATACTTGGATTGATGTGGGAAATCAAGATCCTAATCGATTTAATTGACTGCTGTGATAAGATCTCTTAGATATTGGTTTTGCACTTAGTGCTTATGATAATAGGATTACATTGTTTCTTGTTTGAAGATTATCTTGTAGGTTACACCTCTTCCATCTTCAACCTACTTGCATGACAACAGATGACCCATCAGTAGCATCTAATGATACAATGATAAAACTATCATATATAAGTCCATTTAATAATTTTTGATTTACAGCAATTAATAATTATTAGTTTTAACAATCCATTATAAGCTTATAGTTGAAACATCTCAAATTTCAATGACACAAAGTGATGAGTATCAAACCATGAATGGATCAATGTTAGATAATTCACTCAAAGTTGTCTAGCAATCTAATACAAACTCAAGTGTTTTAGAGGGTCCAAAAACTACTAACTAGAAAACACCACAATTAAACTAAACACTGTAATACTGTAATGTCCACTTTAAAAATAAATAGAGATATTGGGACAATTACTACAACTTCTCACACTTACCCTATCAAAATCAAATACTTGCCCTTAGACCAAGTAATGAAGATTATTCAAAATATCAACTCTTACACAACGTATATAACTAATAGAAATATCTAGTATATTGTTATGGAGTATGCTATGGATGTGGTCTATTCCCTGCCACTTATGGTGATAGCATAACGATGCTTTGTTTGATATAAATAATAAGACTATGCAACCTGTAAGTACTGTTTGCAGTAATATGCTTGCTATTACAGATTTGCATATGAATATCTGTGATGATGCCATTGATATAGTCTATTTGCTTTATTTTCTCTTGTACAATGGTAATGATGCTGTTCCAGACATTGTCCAAGAATATTCCCCTTTTGATGGAATGAACTTGATCTTCCTTACGTACCTCACATGATGAAATGGTTGCATCTCTTGAATGTCTAAAGGACATGTTCCAAATCACACCTCTCAATAACATAGGCAGATTGTTATGTAAATCGCAACTCTTCATGCTTAACATTTATTTGTTACTCTTGTCTAGTCTCTGCCATTAATTACTCAAATCACATCTTCCCAATATTAACCCATATCGCAAATTTTGTGGATTACTGGCTGTAGTAGCCATTTGCTGTCTTCTTGGTCACTGCTTGTACTTGATTATGAATTGACTGAAATTGCATCTCATATTCAATTGCTGACTTCTATATTCTATTTTTGCAATCGGTGTTCGATGGGTAAGGAAGTCAACTATGCTTTAAATCATAGTGTAAATACCAATCGATGTCTATGAAGTTACTGTTATTAATCTATCATAGCCACGTCTCCCAACACATATAATAACTGTATAATCGCTGCCTAATGCATCCCTCGAACCATAGTTATTCTACTACTTTGATGTAGAATCACCGTCATTAATAAGGAAGTCATCAGGTATGAAGTCAGCAACATCAAGAACACTTGTCACAATCTTAAATCACTATCGATGACCATTATATTTGATGCCCTTCTGACAAATTAAGTCGCTGCTCATAAAGAATGTATAAGATTGCTGCACCTTAATGTAATGTTCCTTGGAATGTCGATTGGTAATAACTTGTGGGCACCTGTCATTATTCACAAACTCACGTCTCTTCTATCTATTGATAACTTAATATTATCGCCGGTAACTAATCCTTCCCCTCAACTCGATACTTGCCTCAGTTGATCGATCTTCCCTCGTAACATCAATTGATGTTTCTAGCCTTCATCAATTTCCTTACAAATAGCACTCATTCATGGAGCACCGTTGTCTTAGTAACGAGTTGATGTTTATAATATATTATTAATTTATGTATTTATTTATTTTAAATATTTCAAGAATATTAATTAAATAATAATATTTAATAAATAAATAAATTTCAAATAATCATTCATTGATAATTATTAATAATATAATAATATATATAACGATCAAGGGGGGGACATGACAAATACTACATGAAAAAATGGGGATGTGGCATCATCCTTCCTGGTATTGGATTAACAATATAAATATAGAAATGAAGATGGTAATCTTTAAGATCCAACTTGATGACTGATTTCCAAATTTAATTATTCTTGCGTTGGGCTGTCTGGTCTGGGTGTTGATTGCAATGCAAAAGGATTAGATTCTTGAGCAAAGATTGACGCTATCACACATGATAGGACCCTATCATTGCTACAAACATAAAGGAAATTTCATCCCTTTGGTTTTAGATATTAAAAACAATTTGGAGGCTTTGTTGCTTAGGAAAAACAAATGATTAGAGATCAAGTGGATAATTTGAAGTTCAAAATGGTGCAACTTTTGGATCAGTGGTTGTGCCAAAACCTACAATTATATAGCATCATTTTTCACAAGTCTTATGTTCATCATCAAAATTTAAAACACTTCTCTTTATGGCTTTAGTTTGTGCCAAAGACTAAGTCAACAACATTGGAGTGCCTTTCACCAATCTTGAAGTTAATTGTTCCTATGTCAATCTGTGGGAATACTTTCCATGCAACCATGCACCTAATTTAACCTTAGATGCCTTGTAGCAATCTCAAATTCTGTGCCAAGAATACACCCTTCTACTAATTCTATTGTTGTTGGTACACTGCAAGCAGTCTTACACCAATGGCATTCATTCTGGTTGACCGCTTAACTTCCAATGTTGGTGACTAAAGGCAATGCAGTCAGGATTATCACTGATCAACTGTTGGTCACATGATTGGCAGTGGCACCAATTCTAGCATTATGTGTGCATTGCACAACAAATGTGAGTTTTGTTTTGATCTCTTTAGCACCAATTTGCGCCAAGATAGATCCAAGGAAGATCTCTTCCGTAATTCTATGTACCCAGCAATAGCTACAATTTTGTCAGTGGGTCGGAGTTGAATCATTTCAACTTCCAATTTAATCATATTCTTTGTTGGAATTTATGTACCATGTTATTATCTGTTGGAATATAGCTTAATTTATTTCTTATTAGATCCATTTGAACTAACCACTTATCATGATTTCATTATATGCAAACTCCTTTTATTTTACAATCAAAGGATTACGATTCTCATGTGTTCAATGTGATCTCTTTGTTTATGTTAATGCAGTCAAATGTACCCTCCTAAATACTAGAAGCATAATATAGATGCCAGCAATTCAGCAGCCAGAGCAATGTGTTGAGAGCAGGCACCTACAGTGCTGATTGTACAAGGGTCTGCATAAGGACAAAGACTTTTCTTAGGAGGTGGTGCAAAATGGCATAGATAAGAAAGTTGGCACAAAAGGAAATAAGTGGACAGTGGTTTGGTACAATGGAAGGAAGTTGTAGATAGTCAACAATAGTCTAGGATTTGGTAGAGAATTTACTTTTAGGACTCGGACTTGGACTCAGACTTGACTCGGCAGCCCAAAATTTTGACTTGGACTCAGGACTCGGCAGAAGTAAACCTTATAATTACACACAAAAAAAGAAATTAATGCATATTACAACATTTTACATCTTTCTATTCCCTGGTCTAGTGAAAACTTGAGTAGAGGTTCTAATGTGAATCTTTGTATTGATAGTATGATACTTCACCATTGATCAATGATATTATGATAGTGATAAAATTAGTTGTCTAAGTTCTTGATTTTTGTCTCCACTCCCAAACCCCCTCATTGTAATCAAATTTCTTGTATGACAAGAGATCCCAATAAATAGCGGGGGTTTGGGAGTGGAGACCTTAATGGATTTGAGGGGTGGAAATGATAAGCTGCACAAGGTACTATATGTGAGAAAAACCAAACGATTGATGGGGTGTGGGGTAATGTTTCGTTCCCCATATGCCAGAAGTGGGGGTTCAGGTGTTATGGCCCTGGGAAAAAAATTTCGGATGATTGAAAAGATGAAGTAGAAATGAAAAAAAATACATTTATAGGGCAAAATGATGACTTTTTAAAACTTTTTTTGTCTTTTTTTGGCTTGACGCCCTTTTATTCTTGCACAATCGAGTTTTTTTGAATTAAAAATGAAAAATAAATGAAGTTTTTGAGTTAAAACTCGGCCTGGGCACATCAGTCAAGAAATCAAGAGTCTCAGCTCAAGACTGACAAATCTAAGCTTGAGACTTGGTGAGTTTTTGCCCAAGACTTGGCCGGACTCGGCTCGTGAGTCCTAGGCAAGTTGACTCGGTTGGCCTTAGAACTCATGAGTCTTGTGAGTCCTGACAAGTACTCAACGAGTCCTCAATCTAGGCTAGAGATACAAACATAAGTTCTAGATGCTTGAGTGCAAACATGATAGCAATAGGTCTCATGCACTAGTTGATAGGATTCTTGATAGAGAAATCTTGGAGGTATTTTAACAGGAAGTTGGTTAATGTTTGAAGTGTGATGCATGTAGCAAAAGAGAATGGAACCAACATCATAAGTGGAATAAGTGTGAAGTGAGGTGCATGGAGAAAAGGAAGTGTAAATGATGATCCAAGTAGATGATGTGGCAATAAACCAAAGGCCAAGGATGGAAGAGGAAGCGTTATTCGAGATGGGTCAATATCGCAAAGTGGTCATAAAGATGGGAGACCCACAAGGAAGCCAAAAGAAGATAAGAAGAGAACTTTCAAGCAAGTTGTGGTTCTATGGGGGTGCTTTGGAGAAGTATAGTTTCATGGCAACCTCAGTGGGAAAGGTTTTGTAGTTAATCTCTAGGAAGAAGGCTCCAAGAGAGCCTAGATCTTTCATAGTGATCTAGTAGCAGCCTTGGACCTCCCACACAATGTGATCTTGCAAAGTAAGTCGTGCAATTGGATACGGGTCACCTATACTAATCTAGAAGGTGGTCTTGGATCTCCCACATAACAAGGTCTTGTAGAGTTAGTCATGTGGTTGGATAACGGTCATATGTAGTGGGCTGGAAGATAGCCCTGAATTTCCTACACAATGAGGTCTTGTAAAGGACATGCTAAGAGCAATAGTTCCGAGGTTGGTGTAAATGAGAAGCAAAGAGTCATCTGTTCTGGTCCTTAAAGAGATTCATGCTTGACTGCCACAAAGTTTGATGGGGTCTCTATGAGCAAAGGAAGATACAAACACATTAGTGGAGGTTGCAAATTGGATATCTATCTCAAGTAGAGGAAGAAGCATTGACGGTACCTCTTTGGAGTAGTCTCCTAACAGGTGTTATAGTGCAGATGGAGTAAGTCAGTGTCCTAGAGAGTTTGCAGAGGTCGATGTGGTAGTATGTGGTACAATTGGGGATTCATAACAAGTGAACAAGGAGAGGGATCTTTGTTGTGGTCTTGCAGAGTCAAATAAGAGTGGCTTGCTAAGGTTTTTGATCTCCACAAGAGGTCTTATAGAGGGTAGTCTGTGTGCAACTATTTTGGGTTGGTGAGAACCCAAAACAGAAGTAGGGATAGTGTGTGAGTGAGCTCCATTGAAAAGGGGGGCTGAAGAGAGAAATCTATGATGTGTGAAACACAAGAGTAGTTACTCATGGATGTAGTTATATTATTTTTTGTTAATGAAGAATTGACGACTTTCTGGAAATTCTTGTGTGTGGCTTCCGTTGTGCGACTTTGTTCACCAAGTGATGGCTGCCCTTCACTAGATCCCAACCATTTGTGCGTCATATTCCCACTCTTTCATTTTTATCCATTACATAAATAACCTAAGTTTTCTTCAGCATTCTACCATCATCATTAGAATGATTGTTGCTTCCTAATACATTGTAGAATTCAAATGAACAATTTTAGGGTAATAGATATAACTTTATCACAATATCCTACTGAGTCATATGAGGCTTCAAAATATAACTCAGCTAATTTGCTTGTTACATTTCTGCTAGCTCTAACATTCACGTGTCAGAATATTCATTTTATGGCTATAATCCTTCAGGAGCTGACTTTTTTTCATAGACAAGCATCTTTGGAAGAAAATGTACGCATCAATCCTTGGAGCAGTTCATTTTTAAAGATATTTCAAGTGTTTGCATTGAAGGTGGTTTGTGTGTTTGCACACCTTTCCTTTGCATAGTCTTTTAATACTGTTACTTTGATTATATTAGTTTTCATTTGATTTCAATGAAAATTAACCAATATCAATATGCTGTAGATTTAGTTGAACCTTTTGCATCATGCTTGAAAATCATTTTGTTTACTAGATTTCTCTCTCTGTATTAATGCTTCTACAAGAAGATTCCTAGGATGCTTTGAAGTAAACTTAGTTTTGATTCCTTTTCTTGATTTTGAGATTAGGGCTCAAAATTCAAATGATGACTCATTCTATTAGAATGCTCAAGTTTGTGCTTGGATACAAAGATCTCCAACAAGGAACATACGCCTATTGCCAAAGATAGTCAATCCTAGTGAAACTAGGATTATTCATAATTGAAGGTTGAATCAACCTTGCCCTATGAATGGTAAATGGCCAATAGTCACAATTGCACATGATAGGTAACAGGTTTTTCCCTACCCAATTGGGAATCAGCAGGCGATTGTGTTGCTTCTAGTGGTACTGATTCTAGAGAATAACTTTCCTAGTAAAGGTGTTTCCGTTTACATCATTTGCTACTATCATTGAGTTGAAATTAGGCTTTAGCTATGGCAAATTTTTGTCTTTTATTGCTTTATTTTTCCACCCTTTTAGGATTTGCATTTCTTCATGCAAGTCCTTTTGACAATCACTTCATTTTTTCCTTTGGGAATATTCTTCAATGGTGAAACTTTTAAATTGTTATGGAGTTAGCATGCATGAAAAAATTTCTAAAATGAAGGGTAAATACACAACTCAAGAGACATATGGACAGTACCTATTGACCCCAAACATTCAAAAACTTTAGAAGTATAACATCTCAAATTGCACACCTATGACATTAACGGACAAAACATGAAGCAACATATATTTCGCAATACAAAAGTGTCATTAAGAAAACCACTCAATGCTAAAATATGCACAAGGTGTCATAACAACCTAAGATGACACACTTGGTACACACACCACCATGCAAGGCAGGCAACACAAGCAAAAGACTTTCAATACAATGAGATAGAACACCATTGTTGGCACTAAAAATGAGGCATGGGGTTGAGTCAAGATTCCCAAAACCATTGGAACATCTCCATTTTTCTTTCCCTCCGAGTCCTAATAGGACATGACACAACCCCAAAAAGGTATCAAGATTCTCTTGGGTCCAAACCCTTGCATTGGAACTGCACCTTGGGTATCAAACTTAATGAAAGTCTGATTCCCACAAATTGGTTTGGACTTTGTAAAAGTCCAATACCACTCCATCTGGTACTAGATTTCTTAAAAGTCCAATACCTCGTCAACTTCACAAAGGACTTATCCCAAATTCAAGACTCCAATGTCATGGAATCAAACTTCTCTCAAGTCTAATATCCCTACATCCTGATATCGTAGTGCTCCCAAGTCCAATACCCAATTTCCCAGTATCAGACTTCTCCCAAGTCTAATACCTCGACAAAATAGCATAAAAGATTCTAAGGCACAAAAGAACCAATAGGTTCAACTTCCACACTTAAAGAGGCATAACTTCCTCGATTTACAAGTCACAAAATGACTCAAGGAAAACATTCAATGGATTGTGGACACCATAATGGCCACACAAGAGCATCTCCAAATGACTCAAATCCCAAGAAACGCAACACGAGGCTACATTTGTTCCCTAACATAGGTAAGGAACTACAAGGAAAACATGAGAAAACAGCTATGGAAAGCCAAGCTTGTTCAACACCATGGTCAAGACAGGCTCAAGGTAACAATGGAGAACTCATCCGTTTTGATAATGCAATCTATATTTCCCCACAAACATCCATAAACATAATTACAATATATAATAATTTAATTCAAGCCTACCCAATTATGATGATTCAAGGCTACAAACAAGCCAACACCCTCACAAGAAGACATGTGAAACAAATATCAAACGATTATAATAAACCATTTCCTTTAAAGGGTCTCACTCTAAACATTTCTGAAACATAACCTACTTCATAGAATATATACAAACACAATTGTGCAATTATTACAAAGGTTATACAAACCCTACTTACAAAGATTGCAATCAGCAATTATTGAGTTCATTACATTATGACAAAATGTAGGCTACTTCCCAACATGGAAGGATCACACTACAATACATGAATAATACAAGGAAATATTGTTATAGTTACATGAATAATACAAGAAAATATTGTTATAGTTACATGAGAGAATACAAATGTCCCTAGATATACATTTTACATCATTTTACAAAAATGAGAAACTAAGGAGAGAACCTCCACTTGAATACCAAAGCTCCTCCAAGAACTTTGATTCTTGATAATGTTTTCCATGCCACCCAACCATATGGTGCCCTTAGGTACACCTCATTGTGCTAGGATATAGTCAGTTGGGCACAAGCACATCGCTCACACAAAACAAGGAGCATGGCTCATATGGAATACCAAAGCTCCTCCAAGAACTTTGATTCTCGATAATGTTTTCCATGCCACCCAACCATATGGTGCCCTTAGGTCCACCTCATTGTGCTAGGATATAGTCAATTGGGCACAAGCACATCGCTCACACAAAACAAGGAGCATGGCTCATAACACACTAATCAACATGAACAATCATCATAACACACATTGCATCAAATGAGATAAAAAAAGGTAGACACATCGTCACCAATAATCATGATCAACATCAAATGCATAAAGGGCAACAAGCATGATCAACATCCCATGCATAATAGGCCAATAGAATGATCATCACATCATAAATATACATGTTCAAGGGGATAGCATCATCAACAATAAGCACAAAGAATAGTAGATCTACATCATGGGGCATAGACATGCCAACAAGGATCATATGGCATGGACACGAACACATGCAATCAAGGTCTCTTCCAATCACAATATGGTCAAAGATGGGCCTCTTGTTGGACACTAAATCCAAGGCATCAAGGATGAGGAACCATAGGATCTAAGGAAGAAGTGTTATTGCAACAACTTGAAGGGATGGTTAAGCGGAGTCGGGTATGCATCAACTCGCCCACGATAGGTACCCAACTAGCAAGGATTGATTCTCCCAAGCGGGCATGCCTTCTATGCTCATACTAGGCCTATACGAGTACTTTGACTATGCCATAGGAATCATTATCTTGATTATTTTTAATTACCTAATGTCTTTAGTTATCACTTAATTAGCAAACTCTTCGCCCATCATATCCTTGCCCCCCTTTGTGCCTCTGCCAACTTCCAGAGTCACCCCTTTCCTACACCCTACACCTCAAATCCTAATGTCATCATGCCAAAACACTATTTGGATGTGGCATGGATTTCAATGCAAAATTTCAGGGGATAAAAACAAATATGGTCTCAAAAGATTCTATCCAAAAATAGTAATGAGGCTTCTTTCCCCACATTAAAATTCATTCTAAATCACTCACAATTTCATTTTTTTACTATGAAAATCTCAAATTCATCATTGAAGAAAAATTCAAATTTCAAAATCAAAATTTTGAAAAACAAAAGATACCCTTTGGTTCCTAACATGCACAACACCACACTTTTAACATAAAATTCATGTTTCAAGATTTTGGAAATTCTTTCAATGTAATGTCCCCTTTTTAGCACAACATGATATGGGGTGTCGTTAGCCTATTCTGACATGGTCCCGAAGGCTAACAAGGACATTGGTGGGATCCTGAGGTGTTTTGGCCTAAGTGTTTTCAGTTTCAGGCCAATCAGTGCTGCTCTGACAGGGTTTCTAGACACTTACTATTTATAGTAAGTTAGTCCCCAAGCAGTGACTTGAAATTTTTAGTGTTTCCCTGGTTGGCATAATTATCAGTAAAAATGTTTGAAGGCGACAATGATTTAAAGAGATTATCAACAATGTTTTAATATTTAACGATAAAGTGTAAAGTTAAATTAAATATTTAACTTTATCGTTATATTATAAGGTTGGGAATATAAAGTAATGTTTAAAATATTAAAAGTTCCCTTTAATGTGTACATTGTGGGAAATAATATTTTATTCTAAAATGTATTATCCCACATTGAGGAAATGAAGTGTTTTGCATCCGGGAAGAAGATATAAATGGAGGTTGAGAGCTCTCTTTGGGGTATGCTGGGATGAGATTAATGTTATGCTGTTGGATTTCGTAGAGATCTGATTATTGGGCTTGGAGGATGGAATCCCTCTTTGCTAGCATTCTCTTCGCTATTGAAAGACACAGTCAGGAGGATTAATGGTGTTTTCATTCAGGAAACACATTGCGCTTCATCTGGTGCTCTCGCATGAAGTTTTTACAGGGGTTTGAAAGTGCAGATTTGAAGATAGTGATTTTGCTACAGTACCGTGTGAATAGTGTTTTGCTACAGTGCCGCGTGAATAGTAAAAATGCTACAGTGCCGTGAATAGTGCAGCTACAGTGTGTGAACAGTGTTTC
The DNA here is from genome assembly GCF_030272615.1 of Cryptomeria japonica. NCBI lineage: Eukaryota > Viridiplantae > Streptophyta > Pinopsida > Cupressales > Cupressaceae > Cryptomeria > Cryptomeria japonica. The sequence continues at coordinate 695,061,040 of NC_081407.1, forward strand.
AGCAGGTTCTATACTTGTGGAGTTAAGGTTTGAATTTGTTTATTATCATATGGTCTGTAATGTTCTTCAGATCTGATTTGTATGCTTGAAGTTGGAATTAAATAAATACCATCAACATTAATCTTCTTGTTTTTGGTATTTGATATGTCTAGTTGTTTTTATATTGAATAAACTTTGAAAACTTTACAATAATATATCAGTTTATCCAATTTATCCTATTGCAAATCAAGAACCAAAAAAATCCAATAGTCATCTTGCAAGCCAACTGTTTGACAAAATTACACTAAGTAAAAAGGACATAAATTTAGTGCCGAACAGGGGGTGCCCATTACATTCTATAATATGGCTCAAAAATGGGCACTTTCCAAAACTTCTAAATTATATAAATAACTCAATGGAAATGCATAGAATTGAATCTAACATGGAGGCCTTTGGATTCCTTAAGGGTAAGCTTGGCAACACAATTCCAAATGAGCTCCCTAACAAAGAAAAAAGAGGAAAATTACCTCATGTTGGAGCTTCCAAAATTAGCCACTCTCAAAATTTGAGAGAAAATTCAATTGTATAGCAAACACACCTTCAATTCTCTTTCTTGCAATTTAAACCCAATCCAAGCAATCTTAAAGCGAGCAAATCCGATCATTTCAATCAACATTCAAATTTTGAGGAGAGAGTTTGATGTTTTCTAATTTTCATTTTACTTTATTCAATTTTCACTATATTTTATCTCTTTATGTATTTTATTTTGCCCTATTTCTATCAAGATTCAAAATACAACTTGCCAAGTTAAAATTGCTTGGATCATATTCCTTCCAAGGACAATTAAAATAATATGATTAAATCCTTTTCCAATAGTTGAAATATTTTAATGATTTTTCGAAAGCCCAAAGAGCAATTTTCAAATGATAATTTAACTCATTCTAACAATTACATATTATTTCTAATTCATATTAAATAGCAATTTCCCAATTCCCAATGCATTGGGCACTATTCACATGCAAGATTAAATCTTTAAAAATGCAACTACATACATACAAGAAATAAACATCCATTTTATAAATCAAGAATTTATTAGTCTCCCACAATATCTAGAGTCTAGAATCACCACCGATTTGGATCCAAACTATGAGGAAAAATGTAGGGCTCATCTCACACTTGAGTGTAATAGGGGTTTCCATGCACATTAGCCCAATGCGACATCTTTGATATAACCACTGTTGGAGAATAACCCAGGTGGAGAAATAACCTTGAAAATGTGTACCCTCAACGCACATGTCAAGAGTACTTTCTCATGGGGTTGAACATCACATTCTAGCCAAAGCGCATGAAAATTATCCAACGGGGTTGAACATCACATATATCATATAATCATGAAATTGCGATAATCTTATAAAATACCAGATACAAAGATCATTAAATCACCGCATCTATGATTCTATCACAAGAAGTATAACCCAGGCATCTCAAGGAATACAACAATAATGAAATACATCAAGTCCTCACAAGAAATTTGGCTCAGAATCATACATGCATCACAATGCAACCAAAACACCAACAACCGACTTGTAGAGGGATACCATCTCGAAACATGGGGGTGGTCCAAACACACCATACAATGCAAGCATAAAAGTCAAAACCAAGACTATCAATGAAAATGGTGAAGCTAAGACACTGAAAAGAACAACCTATGCATCCCCCAATACATAGTTGGAAAACAATACCGAGACCAAGGCATCTCAAGGCAACAAATGGGAAATTGGAGAGTCATTCTTAAATATCTCCCAATAGTAGAGCCAGACCAACTACAAGGAATTGTATCACAATTTCTCACATGATCCTATGAAATGGCATGTGTACCCTACCTATAACTTCTAATATTATAATCTTGTGGGTAGGGTAAAGCCTTAACCCACATATTTTACATTTTATGTACATGTTACCAATATATATTTTTACTCACAATGTAAAATTGTTTCAGTATAACTAACCAAGAGTTATGTCCACCACATGCTGGCTACTCCATAAACTCCATACACATCACATTATGATTGATGACCTAAGTATGTCAACATGGTAGCTCCCTTACTACTTTAAGAAATCGATTAATATGATATTATAAATATAAAAGACAACTTGTACCAAGTAGGATCACCCAATCATTACTATGACATCTTTGATGGTGTCACTCGCCATATATTTTCCTCCTGCGATCCCATGAATGCCTATAGCAGTTGCTCCATTGATGTTTTGATCTAAGTTGTAGGCCTTGGTACAAGGATAGGTATAGGTACAAGTTTGAGGTATGAGTATGTCAATATGACATTATTTTTGCTCACAAGTACAGGTATAGTATCATCTATGTATGTATATACATTTTATAATTTTATTCATTAAAATTATAAAAACATTGATGCTCATAATTGCCATTAAAAAGAAATTTAAATACCTCATAATATGCAAAAAAAGGATATACTCAAAAATTCATAATTTAGTGATTTGCCAAATGTCAATAAAAATGGAAACTACAAACAATATTAAATAATATTCATATTGCTATTCATCGAGAGAATCGAAGTCAACATTTTGTTTAATTTCATTTGAACCAAAATCAACTACATCGTCACTTCCACTAGCCATGTTATATGTAGAAGCTACCTCATCTTCAATAAATTGTGCACTAATAGTGTCTAAGTCGGCACACTCAAAAGTTAGATCCAAATCCTTGTCACCACTCATTGTAATCAGACTTCTTATATGACAAGAGATGCAAGTTAGAGTCCATAAAGATCAAATCCTCGGCTTCTTTTGCACTCAATTGGCTACACATATCTAAGTGGATAGAGAAGTATGTGCTCCAATTCTTCTTGAAGAATTCACAACCTGTAGAAATGTTTAACTTTAGGAAAAATAATATATCTACTTAGTCTCAAAATGAGGTGATGGGGGAATCTGAGGATGGATCTCAAAGATGGGGGGACCAAGGGCCTAGATGTGGGGATAGCAACTAGTGGGGGTCTAGAAGTGGAGACCCTAATGGGGTTGTCGGGCAATGCCCATTAAGGGGGTTCGAGGTCCAAACCCCCAGCCAGATGAAGGGGCAACACCCCTAATGAGATCTAGAGGCAGCACCACCAAGCTCCAAATTAAGGCCTTAGAAACCACACGAACCTCAATAGTGCAACCATTCTCATATCACTTTAGGGAAAAACTAGGTATTTTGGCACTTTTTTGCTCATAAAAATATTTTCACCATTTTCTTCGGGTATCTTAAGGGACAAGAGATGCAATTTGGAGTGCAAAAAGACCAAATCCTTAACATCTTTTGCATCTAATCAAGTGCCCATGCACCCAACTAATTTATTCATAATTTAGTTATCTGTCAAATGTCAATACATAACAAAAATTACCACCAATATTCAATAATCTTCACATTGCTATTCTTCAAGAGAATTAAAGTCAACATTTGGCTCACTTTCACTTGAACCACAATCAGCTACAATGCCACTTCCACTAGCATGTCATATGTAGAAGCTACCTCATCTTTAATAAGTTGTGCACTTATAATGTCTTAGTCAACACACTCAAGAGAGTTAGATCCTCATTCTTTGTCACCCCTTATTGTCATCAACTTCTTATGTGACAAATGGTGCAAGTTGGAGTGCACAAAGACCAAATCCTTCTTCTTTTGCACCCAATTGGCTCCACTCAACTAAGTGGATAAAGGAGTCAAAATCTTCCTTGTTTTCTTATTTGGATAAAGATTGTTTTTGCGTTTTTTTTTGGGCAGCCCTTGGGTCTGCCTAGGTCTGGTTGGGCTTCACATAGGGTCTGCCCCAAGCACCCTAGGAAGGACCCACAAGGAACCCAAGGTGCCTAGGGAGGACCCTTGGGAAAACCTGAAGCCATCTTGTTCATAGACCCGGCCCCAAACTAGACCCATATAGGTACAAGGGGGGGTGGGGGCTGGGGGCTGGGAGCTGGGGAGGTTCATATAACATAAGTTCTAAACAATTATAAAATGCTACTTGAACCTGTGTATACTCATAGTTGTTCACTCAACATTCAGTTTCCATGTTTGTTGCCTCTTATGGTGTTGTGGATGCCAATATGCTGCAACCTTTGTAGACTTATCTTCTTGTTCCCTCACTTCGATCTTGTGAGCCTCCTTTATCCAAAATCTTAGTTAAGTGGAGCCAATTGGGTGCAAAAGAAGAAGGATTTGGTCTTTGTGCACTCCTTTATTCAAAATCTACCTTGTTTTCTTATTTGAATTTTTCCTCATGCTTTCTTAGATGCTTTTGCACATCCTTGCCCTCCTTTATCTTGTTGAGTTTCTCATGTTGTGTAATATTTCTCCAAGATTTCTTTTTCCCTACCACAGTTACTTGAACTTCTTTTCCACACAAATACTAATGGTTTCCATAGTTTCTACCAAGGATAGCGGAGAACAATGTCTAAACCATCCATATCTACAGCATGGAAATTGGAATGCATAACAGATATATCCACTGGGACCTTCAAAATGTTTAGAACCTATAAATATTGCTAGCTGGCATGATATGCTTTGTACCTTGTGCTGGAGTGGCTAGAGTTAATGCTGAAACAGTTAGCATAGACCTTCATACACTATTGACACATGTTAAATCTCCATCTATGACAAAAACTTGTCAAGCTCTTGGCCCAACACAGCTTATTTCATAGCATTCATTTCTACTTTGTAAAGATATATAACCATTTTATTGTCACGTTGCAATTTATTTTATTCTTTTCTTTTCTTGCCTTGTTTTGCAAATTATTTACAGTGGATGTGAACTTTGGAGATTCTTTAGACAATTGCTCACTGGATATACACATACCCTTATGCTTTTTAATTCCATTGACTACTTCTCATCTCGCATGATCTTGTATGGAATTTGAAATTCATTTAATGTTTTTGTCTTACCTTTGATAATATGTTTAACTTCGTAACCCTGAAAATTACATCTTACATTCTGCAGATAAAACAATTGAGTTAAATGCCTTTGCTATATTTCTGTTTTGGGTGGAGAATGTACTGCTTATATATAACTATTGACCATGTGCTATTCTAATCTACTCATACTTTCCTCCATAGGGATGCTTGAATGGAAGAAGAATCAAATAAAGTAATTCATATTTTTTTTGGATATTAAGGTGAAAATGATCACTGTTCTCAAGGCTTTCCTGATTTTGTTAAAGTTCTATTACTGATATGATTGTCTGCTGTAGATATGTCTACTAAATTTCTGCGGAGAGGGATTCCAGTGAAGGACAATGTATTACTAAGTAAGTCAGATAGAAAGTTGGAAAGCAATTATTTTGGGATTTTACCTGTATTACCAGATGATGTTGCTTTGCAATGCCTTGCAAGAGTTCCTCGGATGTATCATCCTGTGCTTCGTTGTGTATCCAAATCATGGTGTCAATCAATTGATAGCCGGGAGTTCTTGGAGCAAAGGCAGTTGCTTGGTTGCTCTGAGGATTGGCTTTATCTTCATGTTGGGACTTCACCTCACTTGGACGAAAGGAATGTAGGGAAGAGAAATAGATGGCAACTTGTTGGTGGCTACAGTCAATGGCATGCACTGGATCCTCAGAGATATAAATGGTACACACTTCCACCAATACCGTATGATCAAGCTGTTACTGGGGGGCAAGTAGTCTTGGGAGCTGCTTCAGCTGTTTTGCATGGAAAGCTTTATGTGATTGGAGGTGCTCCTTTTGGGAAAGCAGCAATTAGGTACTTCCTGAACATGTTTATAACTTTCTTAAAATCCATGACAGCATCAGCAATTTCAGCTGTATACCTTCTTGGTGTGTCCACACTGTTCTGCAAACATAATTATGATTGTAAGAACAATATTAGATCCTCTTCGGCATACATGGCTGTAAGCTATTATGTCAATGGCAAGTGGATTGGTGATCAAATGCATGTCTATTATTTGCATTATGCAATTTAAATTTGGCATGCGTGTAGATTCTCAGAGTGTTGTTTGAGTGAGGAATGCGTTCTGAATGAATAGCAAATAGGGAGAAGGAAAACCTTAACTTATTTTAAACTTAAATGTCTAAATAATCTTTTGTATTATTTTATTGAATATTTATGAATCCAATTTAGCCCGCCCTTGTACTTTCTATTGTATATGATACATTTGGTGGTTGTTTTTGTACTTTAATGGTGCCTTATAATTTGAAGGACATTTTCAGGGATGTGTGGACTTATGATCCAAGGAAGAACAAGTGGAGAAAGGGAGCATCAATGTCAACTCCTCGCTTTGCTGGCCTGGTAGGAGTCATCAAAGACAAGTTGTATGTAGTGGGAGGTTCAGGAATGTGTCACCTCACAGGCTATTCCATCCCTTGCTTGGAAGTTTATGATCCCATTACCAATAAATGGCAGCATGCAGCAAGTGCACAAGAGGCAGTTACTGAGCATCCTTTCAATCCGCTTAAACACTCAGCTGTGTTGGAGGGATATTTGTGTGTAACAGGGCCACAGAATGTTAATGGGAGCATGAATGGGGGCATGTATGATCCTCTTACAGACAAATGGTCAGAGATAAAACCTGGCTTACATGGTGGATGGGGTAAGCCGAGCACTGTTATGGATGGTAAGCTCTACATTGTTGATTTTGGTTGTTACAAGCAATACGTTCCAGAAGACGACTGTTGGGTGCCTGTAAAATGCGAGACTGAAGATTTACTCTTGGGGTGGGATCCGAGACTGATTTTGGCAATGTCCAGCAGCATAGAAAAACTCTACGTGGTGGGAACTATGGGATCTGCACTCATAGTGATGGTTGTTCCTGTCAAGAATAGCAAGATCGGTCAGAGTATTAGATGGCATATGATGAAGATTCCTAGTGGTATAGATTTCTTGGGTGACATGGGGTATTGCTCTTGCCAGATACTTGCATATTAACATTGATTGCAGTCCTTTGGAATCTCAAATATGGGTTGTCCTGCAATTTGTATTTTCTTATGATTCTAACCTCCAGTGTAAAAGCTCGCAATTGAAATGTGAGCTTGGAAGTCCTAATACTCTTCTGGCTTCACCTGGAAAAGGTCTTTGCCATGTATAATGTATTTTCCATCTGTGCTAATGCTCTGCTGTGTTGTGAAAAGAATGAACATACATAGCTGCAGTTAGTCCAGATCAACTTTGTAAATATGCGCTGTTCATAATCAAAGTATGTGTTTATTTATGATTAACAAGATTTTGTGTGGTCTACCCTCATCGTTTCTAATTTTGACTTAATTGAAAAGCCTTGTCCCATCAGCTTAATAATTATTTCAATTTTCTCAGTGATATTCCACACTCTTGATGTTTCTATGGCAATTATACTTGAGATGAAATTGTAATTGTAAAATGGGTTGGCGTCAGTGACGCCTGCCCCAGTAATGGTGAAATCTTTAATTTCCGTTCTAGGGTTACCATCGCTGGCCATATAGAGGGAAAATTGGAGGAAAGCATTAGATCAGTGTAAACAAAAGAGGAAGTGGAAAGAATTTGAATTGTTTGAGGAAATCTATTAATGTATTTCTTTACTTCACACTTGTGAGATTCATAAGGACTAGACTTGGCTGATCTACAAAAATCTTTCATTTCTTTTCACTTTGTAGTAATTTGTAAAGTGCAAGAAAAATGTAATAAAAAATCAAGAGTGTAGCCATGAAAAGATAGATTCAAAAATGAGGAGGAAAGAGAAGGTGGTTGCCAAGTTGTTGGGATTCCACTATCATGGGCAAGTGACAATTGGAATATCGCTCAAAAAATGACCACCAACAAGAAACTATTGTGGTACGTCAATGTGCCACATGGGCACGCACATGTTGTGTTATTGTCTAGATAATGACAACTTGAAAACAACGAGACACTAGCAAAACATAAGGAACAAAGCACCTAGAGAAGGAGAATGCTAATGCAAGGGTTAAAATGATTTTCAGAATAGACACCAAAGTGAGCACAAAAAACTGCATGAAATTGTAAGGGTATTCAATTTTCAATGTTACAATATTATTTTTCAAATTTCTCTGAAAATATGAAAATAATTTTATTGTGATCATAAATTAGTTTTATGTAAGTTATTAAACTTAAAAACATTTAATAATGCATCTATTGACTAGTGGAAAATAGGCCATGCTTTGAGGATTTGATTCTATATTGTTTTCTTATCACCTTTTTATTCTATTCATTTTGTATAGAACATTTAATAATGTTGGCATGAATAGGGTATATTACCTAACTAGTCCACCTAGTAGGTCCTATTCAAACTTGTCCACATGTTAAGTTTACTTAGGAGACTAGGAATCTTTTTAGAAGGTACTAGTTGTCATGTGAGGTTATCACTAGTTGTTTGATGTCATAGAATTAAGACACTTGTCATGATCTTGTCTATTCTTACCTCTCAACTTTTCCTGTATAAGCAAGACCCCATATGTAGGAAAAAGGTGCCAATACCTGCGCACCTTAACTTGATAGGTCCATGTTGAGTGTCATGTGGACCCTGAACCTATTACTTTTTGTCATCCACCTCGACATCTAAGTGGACAAACAAAAAAGGTTTTTTTTTAAAAAATCGAACGCATCTGCCACGTGTTCCTAGCCAATTCGTCCAACCTATCAAAAAACCCCAAAATTGTGCGCTGACTAAAACATCGGAGGTCCCACCTCGACAACTTGCCCCTAAAATCTCCTATAGCTGACAGGGTGGTCATGTGGCATCCGAAGGCATGCCCACCTTATATACCAACTTGCCTGCATTTACTACCTACCATCACCCTACATTCCTTCTCCCACTCGCATTAACTATGTGTCGCTTCTCCTTATTGCCATCGCATAGCTCGACTTTTCCAATCACGAAGTCATTGAAAGCACCTATTTTGACGCCTTTTGACGCCAACTTCTCTTCAGTTTTCTCCTGCTTCTTCTCGAGTCTTTGACAAATTACAAACCATAACATGTTCACCTGACATATCAAAATATGCTTGCCTTGCCTTGGCTACAGCTCTGGTTTCAACCTCGGCATTGGCCACTACTCTCCCTGCATGTCCCGCAAAGGGAATGGAATGTGTCTTTAGTGTTTGTTTCCTTATGCTTGGAAGTTTAAAGGTAACCGTCGAAAAGTGCTTTCGTTTAAATGATTGTTGAAGGGTTTTAGTTTGTAAATCTTGTTATTATTTGAGCGTGGTTACTTCCTCTGCTTCCCTCCTTGCAGGTAGTTGCAAAAGGGTTTGAAGGCAGTCGTGGCACTCACAGGGGTGGATTTCAGGTCTTGGTCTTCAATCGAGGTGAAGATTAATCCTCACTAAGCCCTTCCATTGACCATTTAGTGCTTTTGTTTTCTGGTTTGTTTAGATTTTGATGCATTTTGTTAAATCTATGGTTTGTTGTTGTCAAATCTTCATTTCTTTGTTGTATAATTTGTGGTTTCTTCCATAACTTGTTATTCAATTCACATGGTTTAATTTGTAGCAAAAAAAAAACATAATTTTTTTTTATTTTAAATTGTAATGACCTCTATATTTATGGGTTCTTGCTATGTATATAATAATGCTGCATAATCTTCAATGTTTTTTTATTTGCTTTGTCGTGGTTCAATCTTGGTTGATTTTTTTTGTGGGTTTGTGTTTTTTAACACCAAAATATGTGTTCATGAACACAAACATCTCAAAAAGGGAAATGTAGTCTTCGATTCAAGTTTCACTGCTATAACAAAAATGTATAAAATTGTGAATAAATATAGTCTTTAGTTAAATAGCTTTACATGCAGATAAATTTTATTATCTTTTCAAAAATTATCATTTCACTCTCCACAAGGGTTTCATTTGAATATCTTATCAAAAAATATTGTCTTTTACATTTGTTCTATCTATCTGGCATAATTTTCCAACGATCAAATACAACAACAAACCATAGATTCTACATGCTATGGGAAATTTATGTGATATACATTATATAGTTTAATTTCCTGTTTAACACTATAGCATGTACAACAAGTTAAACTGTTATAGTATTCTGGCATCATGGATGACAAGATACTATAACAGTTTACTATAACTATTATAGTGAATTGTTATATTAATATGAAAAAGACTATAACAATATTGTTATAGTATATTGTCATCCATGATGGAAATTTTAAAATAGGAGCATGAAAATATATATTTCTGCATAGAATGTATATGAAGCCAATTATTGATTTTAATATAGGACCACACCGAATTCATATGAACCCAATGATTGATTTTAATATGAAAATGACTATTAACAGTTTAATTCATATTAACCCAATTATAACAATTACCTGTTATATGAAAATGACTATATGTACCCAATTATAACAGGTAACTGTTAAAATTACTATAACAGTAAACCATAATCCTAATTTAACATTAACCTTAACCATATCTTGTCATCCATTATGGCAATTTGAATGCAGGAGCATTAAAATACATATTTTTGCATAGAATGTATATGAACCCAAAAATTGATTATAAATATTTGAAGATACTTCAACAAATTAAACATTACATGCAATGACAATGTATTTAGCCATGTGGTAAGGGTTTAAGGGCCTACATAAACTATTAATATTCCAAGCATAAACATATAACTACCATGTAGTTTAATAGTTTAAAAAGCCATACACTTCAGAGTTTGGAGTTCATAGATAACATACGATTAACCTGAACATATGGGGATTTTAGTGATAGAGGTATTTAATACCCTCCCCTATTTCTTTCACCCTATCAACCATTTCTTCAAGGAGTACATCCTTGTTTGCATCCATAAAAGCTTCAAACTCATCTAGATTGTACTTTTTGCCCACTCCATTCTTTACTAGCTTCCAAGCCTTTGACATTTTTGTCTTTTTCTCTTCAACATTGAGATCAAAATATCCCACCATTACACTTGATTCAGGGACAGTTTCAAAATTCTATAAGGGCATCTTGATGCCCTCAATATTTTCCTATCTAACCATACAATTGATAATGTCATATGCATACAGAGCATATCCCAGAATTTGAACTACGGGATCAAACATACGCTCATACACTTGCCCATCATGGACGTGCCCATTTGACTACAAATTTGGTCCTAGAATCTTGATCACTATCATTTTCTCCTTCTCCTCCCCTTTCTCAAATAGTCTTTCCACATGTTCCTCAGGGGTCTCATTAGTTAGCCCCCGCGATGCACATATGCACTTCACCCCAAATACTTCTGCCATTTTTGTATTATAGACTTTTTCACAATACCCCTAGTTTACCTTTTGTTTGTTTCCTCTACTTGTTTCCTTTGGATTTATAAACATGCTATCACTCCCTTGCCTTTTATGCACATTTACCTAAAGATGATGCAGAACGATAACGTTTTGATCCATTGACCACACAAATCTCGTATCGGATTCAGTCTGGATTTGTTTTCAGATTTTTCATGTTGATTTTTCAGTCTTGTGTTTCATCTTTCTAATCTTAGCCTTTTTCAGGACTTCAACTTTGTCCTTCCATCATACATTATTCTTCTCATTTTCCTAGGTATCCTATATTCTTGTTTTCCCCTAAGGATTTGTGTAGGTTTACATCCTTATCTCTGCTTATTTTTGTTTGATATTGAGGTTCACAGGTTCTGCTTTTTAGTCATCCCACCCCTGTCTAGACTTCAATTTTGGAATTGTAAATGATCACATGTGATTGTTTGTAATTAGTTGATTCTGTGGAATCAGAATTGGAAATCGTCATTTATGATTCTCTGCACATTGTTGATCATCTTCAATTACAATTGGAAATGTCATCATTGCCGATTTTTTGTAAATTGTTGATTCTATTGAATCCAAATTGTAAATGTCATCATTTGTGGGTCACATGTGTGTACACACACACACACACACACACACACACACACACACACACACACACACACACACACACATACATATATGTGCGCATGCACACACACACATATCAGTGTGTGTCAATGTGTGTGTGTGTGTGTGTGTGTGTGTGTGTGTGTGTAAATTCCAATTCAGATTCCATTTCCAATTCTAATTCTAATTCATGTTGGTTATAAAGGTGGCCATGTGTTCGGATACCACACGACCACCCTATCGGCTACAAGAGATTTTAGGGGCAACAAATAATTGTTTAGAGGTATCTTGCTCTCACAATTACCTATGAATCCCTTTCTAGCCGTACATATAAACATATGTTCACACTCTTCCTTGCAGTGGCTAATGTGTGTGTCTATGTGACTTGTGTTATGTACATATACATGTACATGCTTTTGTATTTGTATATGTGTGTGTATATATATCATACATGTACATATATATGTGTACTTGTGAACATATATACATGTGTTTTCATGCTTAAAATCATCATCGTTGAATAGGAAATAAGGACAATCATGAAATCCTTAACTATTAAAGCACTCCTAAACATAAATCAATAGAAAGAATGCATAAACGAAATGAATTAAATAAAAACTCCCTCATTCTGCATTTTAGCTTCCATTGTTCTTCTCATCTTTGTAGTATGGTTGCTCTCAGATATTGCGTTGATAACCTACAATTGGCTAATCAATCGTAAAACTGTCCTTATCAAGTGATCATCTATCTTTGTCTTATACAGGATGTGTCCTCCCTGAAACCAAACTTGATCTTTATCCTATCAATCCCATCAATCTAATCGATCTTATCAATCAATCAATCTCCAAATCATTCCAACCATCTCTTATATCCAATCAAACCCATTCATGTCATCAATTAACCATTCTTCTATTTCTCATAGGGTAAGTGCAAGAAGTTGTGTCCACTTTTTGGCCAAAAAGTGGAAGTTTTTTCCCTTTTTTTTCGATTTCATCCTGTTTGACCTAAATATTTGAGGCACTTAAAAGGATGATTCTTGAAAAAATTCAGTACTAGAAAATGTAGTGCTCGAAGTCTACTTTCCAAATATGTAATTTTTTTCAATACCCAGATCTTAAAAAGGAAGTTTGAATAAGCATTAGTAAAACCTATAGTTTAAAAGTCACTTTCTAGGACCATACCATGCCCGTGTACGACAAGCATAATTTGACCTAAATGAAACTATTTTTCTTTATCCTTTTGGGAAAAGATCTATAACTCACTCATCTTTGATGAGGATATTTTTTTGTAATTTTTTTCCATATATTTTGTTTTTGTTATTTTTTAATTGGGCATAATCACTGTTTTGTAAAATCCGCGTGTACGGAAAGCATAATTTGACCTAAACTTAACATTTTTTAATTTTTTATTTTTTTAAACTGTATAGATTTGTCTGTAGTTTGATGCCATATAATTTTTTTTTCAAAAATCTTAAAGACAAAAAAGTTATTAAAATTTTAAAAAACCATGTTATTTCAAGTTTATGGATCTCTTTCATTAGAAATTATTTTAAAATTAAAAATATTGATCCATTCTCTTAAAAAATTATATACTTGGAATCTAGACAGTGTGTACTATAATGGGTTTTTGTTGTTTAAAAAAATTCTGAAAATTAGGTGTTCAGATATATTTTTGAAGTCATTTTTTTGTATGAAGCTTGATTTAGGCTTGAAGTTGCAGGTCAAACCAGTTCCAAGCCTCAGGTTCGGCTTTCTGAGCCTCAAGTTTGGCTTTCCGAACCATTTACCAAGCCTATTTCCGAACCTAAAAGTGGGCCCCCAAAAAATCTTTTTACAAACGGGATCCCATGTTGAGAATGAGATCCCGTGTTGAAAACGGGATCCCGTTCTTTATTGCAAATTATTTAAAAAAAAAAAAGCAAACGGGATCCCATTTTCAACACGGGATCCCGTTTGCTTTTACCATTAATTTTTTTTTTTGGAATTGTATAACTATATGATCATTTAACATTATAAAACATGTCGATTCAAATGTACGAGTTTTTAAATGATATATTATGATCTAGTTGTCCTTTGGATGCTTTTTGGTTGCAATTTTAGATCCATTTTTTGAAGGTGGCATTTATTGCATAAGTTTTTAGTCATGGGGTCTAAACAACGTCAGAGGAAGAAACAAAGGAGGAAATTGACCGTCGAGGAAATTCAAGAAGAACGAGAGGAGGAGGCCAAATGTCAAAGGGATAGAAGAATGACGATTCGACAAATGAATAACCCTGATGCTTCTGGATCCACAACAATGGAAGAGACAAACATTCAAGATGATGCCTTGGGGGATCAAATGGACGTAGATGATGCAATTATGGATGATGATGATACAAATGAAATAATTATGAAGAATATTCCAAGTACAACATCCTCAAATCCAGGTACATCTTCAAATTATCCAGGTACATCTTTAAATCCTTCTCTACAAGACATGGATAATGTGATTATAGGTGATCTTCATATTGCTGATTTAGTAGAAGCTGGATATACCAATGTTGAGATTGATAGAATTGTCCATGAAAATGAAAACCTTCATGTTGGTAGAGATGAAATTCTTTTGAATGTTGAAACTGAAAATCCTTTTGAACATCGTGAAAATGAAAATCCTCCAATTGTTGAAGATCAGGGAAACTTTTTTATAAAAATTGAAAAAAATGTTTTGGATAATCTTCCTGGTAAGATTTCTTGGAGACAGATAAAAACATATGCCAATAGAATATACAAAGAATTTTTTTATCGAAAAAAACTTGCAATTCAATGTCAACTCATGATGCAATTGATGAGAATGTGGAAAATGAGAAAAGTGATGAAAAAAATAGGCATCTATGTGAAAGCATCAAAAAAAGATGAATCTGTTAAGCATGTTATGTCTACTGTTGCAAGTGCCATTGAATCTATTGGTACAACGAGTCGATCTAAAGATAAGAATGCGGCGCAATGAGCTATAACAACTGCCATAGTGAATAAAGCAACCTTGAATAAAAGGATGGTAAGCAACATTAGTGGAATTTTAAAGATGCATCCTAAAACATTGGTTAGAGAAGCTAACAGAAGAGAAAGTATTGAAAGTGATCCAATCAACCAAAGTTGGAGTTTTAGTGGTAGACTTTGCAGGTCAGATATGAAATTGAATATTGAAGTGAAATCTTTGGTTGAAAAGTTTTGGCATGATAATACAAGGGTATCATCTAATGCTAGAGATGTTCTAAAGTTGAGAGTGGGGTGTAAAATTCGTGACCCTCATCCAAAACACCTATTAGACACAACTCAAACTGAATTTTATAGAAAATTTTTGGATGAAGTTTTGTTACTTGGAAATATCACTATAAGTCAAAGATCATCTGAAAAATGCAAGCCCTGGTATGTGAAAATTAACAAGCAAAGAGTCTCTTCTTGTTGTAAAACGCACGTGCAATTTCATTACTATTATGATGTTTTTCGATACATATGTTGTGTTTTGCATAGTAACATGCTTATCTAGGAATGTGGTATTGATATGCCACCTGAATCAATCAAAGAATTTGTAGCAAATTTATTTTGTCAAAGAACCGATGGACAATTATTTTATTTACATTCATGTATTTCTGGACAATGTTCTAGTTGTGGCAATTTTTCATCACTAGTAGAATGTATGCATGAGAGTAGTGAAACTAATTTTGGACAACAACTAGTGGATGTTAGAAGATTTAAGAATGTTGAGTATCCCTTAAAGGATGGAAAAATAGGAAAGCGTGTCGATTTAATCACAGAGAAGGTTAGTGTACATGCATTCATGTCAGAATTTAGAATTAAGATTGTACCAAAATATGTGACACACTCTCAACATGCTAGATGGCTTGATTCTCAATTTCGCACATGTAGAAATACATTTCCAGTTGGAAGTATACTATCAGTGGTGGACTTTGTAGAAAACTATACTCTTAAGCCACAAGAGGAAATTCAATCTCAATATTACAATTCCACTCAAGTTGCTATTTTTGTTCATATTGTTTATAGACACGCAAATGATAGCACAGAGGATGATAGAAAAATCCTAAGGGAGTATCATTTCTATGTGAGTGATAATAGGATGCACTCGTCAGAGTTTGTTCAATATTGTTTCAGCATATTCTATAGAAATATAAGAGAAAGAGGAATCCCGATGACAGAACATCTTATATGGTCAGATAATTGTACTGGACAATTCAAGAATGCTCGAATGTTTTATTGGTTAAGTAGGGCTCGCAAGGAATACAATATCCAACATATATGGAGTTTTTTTGAAGCTGGACATGGCAAAGGAGAACATGATGGAGCTGGTGCATGTGTTAAAAGAATTCTTGCTAGAGAGCAATTAAAATTTGAAGATAATGTAAAATTTAAAGATGCACGTGCAATTGTAGATTGGTGCAACACAACCTTATCTACTAGATCAAGTGTGAACTCTACAATCCAATGATTCTTTTGGTTAGTTGAAGAGGAAAACATTGTGCCAAAACTTGATTGTGAGACAATTAGCAGATCAGCGAAATGGCATTCATTTAAGAGTTCAAATGCAAGCACATGGACTATATGGATAAGGGAACTTGCATGTTTTTATCAGTTTTGTATTTCAGGTGATTCTGATGTATGTGAGAATACTGAATGGGTTGAAGATTGGAATCAAAGATCGTTGACTCCTACTCAAGCACAAGATCAGATTAACACAATTGAAGATAATGATGAACTATTTGCATCAAATGATTATGATCGTGTTTCAGACCTTGTACAGAAAGGTAATTTCATTTTTTTATTATTTTGTTGGCCATTTAATAAAATTACTTTCAAACATTTTTATATTTGGTGTAAATTAAAAATGGCATTTTTTAAATTCTAAATTGTGATAATTTATTAATTTTTTGTTTGTCTAGGACATGTGTATGTCGTTGTTGCACCTAAGGACAATGAAGAGGAAACAAAATATTGGTTGGCTCGATGTGTTGAGACTAAACACAAACTAGTTAATCCTCGAGAAGATGACGATGGTTTTCATTATCCGACTGGTTCAGTGGTAGTTGTTGGAACTTGGTTAAGGAAATATTTGACAAGGAAGAATGGTTTGCCTGCTTTTGAAGATTATGAAACACATAAGAAGATAATACACTACTCGCATTTGATTGTTGCAACAAATATACAACTAGTGAGATATCGCGACAGACCTAGTAATAAAAAGTTGTGGACAATTTCTATGGAAGATCACGAGACAATTATAGATGCTTTGGAAAAAAGAGAGGATGCAGATGGTACAATGGAATAAGTATTTAAATAAAGAGGTATGTATACATGTTAAATGTATGTATGTATATATTGTGTACATGTATAATTTTTTTTATTACATACCATTTGATCATATATAGATGACCTTTAAATATTATTGTTTGATATATATATATAGGTCCATCCCCTTATTGAGAGCTCTTACACAATTGTGTTACATGTAATGGAATAAGTATTTAATATATAGAGGGACGTGTTTTCAAATTATATTTCAAATGATCCTCTTTTAAGGCACATGTCCTATTTCTAGTTTGATCCCCTTAAGCCACATGTCCCAATTGTACACCCATGCCCTTAAGCCAAGTCATGTCCTAATCAATTTTAATCTCCCCTTAAGCCATGTCCTATAATTTAGTTCAAATGATCCTCTTTTAAGGCACATGTCCTATTTCTAGTTTGATCCCCTTAAGCCACATGTCCCAAATTGTACACCCATCCCCTTAAGCCAAGTCATGTCCTATTTTGGTATTTTAAATTAAATTTGACTTACTTAATATACATGCATTTAACAAATTATTTCTAATTAAGTTCTGATTAATTTTTTTTTTTGTGCATGTAGGTACATCTTGTTGCCAGACTTTTAATTGTGGAGATCTAATTAAAAATCTCTAGATTGCTTTTGAAATTGTGGCGATGAAATTTATCTAGATCACTTTTGAACCTGGTTTTTAAATGTATTAGATTGGATCAAACTTATATAATACTTTAGATTTCAGAATATTGAGTTAGACTTTAATATATATATAGATTTAAGACGTGTGGATCTTGAAAATTTTAAATTTGAGATACATGGATGAAGCTAAATTATTATATATTCAAGAGATGCACTTGGATTAAAATTTTTTATATTTAAGCTTTTAGTATGTATATATGTGTGCATGTACATGGTAATTTTAGAAATTATCAATTGCTTTGAATTAAATTTTTAATGTATACAACATTTGTGTGTGTAAACATGTGTTATTTGGAAAAATATCAAAATTGCAAGTGTTTTATTTTTAATACATGATATATATATGTACATGTGTACAAGTGTGCTATTTTTATAAATATCAATTCCTCATGTGTGTATATGTGTTCAATTTCACTTGCTATTTTGAGATGTGGATCAAAGCTCTAAATTATTATTTTTAATCTATGTGTTCAAAATTGCACTTGCTCATACTACATATATGTGTTCAAAATTGCACTTGCTTCATTTATTTTTAATCTATTTATTTGGTTTTAGTATCATGTAAGTACACATACACATACATATATAGATTTATATTAAAAATAAATGAAATCTACATATAGCTCGAGATGATTAAATAAATAAATAAATATATGTATAAATATAATGTCCATGAAACACATGTATGTATGTGTACTAGAAGTGAACACTCCAACGTAAAACATATATATATATATATATATATATATATATATATATATATATATATATATATATATATATACAGATATATATATATATACAGATATATATATATATATATATATATATACATATATATATATATCTGTATATATATATATATATCTGTATATATATATATATATCTGTATATATATATATATATATATATATATGTATATATATATATATGTATATATATATATATATATATATATGTATATATATATATATATATATCTGTATATATATATATATATATATATATGTATATATATATATATCACATGTACAAGCACTACATATATGTATATCAAGTCTAGATGTGTGATGATCAACAAGTCCACATGTGGTCAACATGAAATATAATCAAAGTATACGTGCAAAATAAACAAGTCCATGGTACGCGCAAAATAAACAAGTCCCAGTGTGTACACATGTATGTATCAAGTCCATGCTCAAAATGAAATATATATATAATCAAAGTGCGCAAAATAAACAAGTCCCATGGGATGGAATGATCAAATGTCAGTAAACTGTGCATGAAACATGTAACAAATCTAGCCCCTAAAATGAAGTCGGATGTAAGCCCTAAATATGATCTAGATTCCTCTTCAAGCCACGCAGACGAAGAGGAGAAGATCCACTCTGCAAGACAAATATATATATATATATATATATTTAAAAACAATTTAAAAATTTCAATTATTTAAGTTCAGTAGCACATACGTGTACATGAGTAGGCTCATCTCCTCTAGACTCTACTGAGGGCTCTGCATCTCTAGGTGCTATAGGGGCAGTCGATGGCACTGGTATCTCATGCTATATATAGTACATGAACACACACACACACACACACACACACACACACACATATAGATCAAGATCAATTGATGATTTAAAATAGAAATATAGACCTAATTTATATTTAAAATGTTCATTTTGAAGTAGAGATAATTTAATGTTCATACGCATACATACCTGACTCAGATCATCTCCTCTAGGCATTACAGCATCTGGGGCGACATCAAAAAAAACTGAGCCACTATCAACAAGATCCTACAAGGTATTTAAAAAAGAGTTGCACGTGTCAATTATATGTATCAATTAATTTAATTTTTAAATAAAATATGATTCTGAAACTTGTATCAATTTTTTTAAATTTAAATCAACATTAAATACTTGAAGTGATGATGATGTCTGTAGAAAACTATCAAGTGGATCAGGATGATCATATGGCCCATCTGGATGTAAACTCATCCTGATGGTCGTGTCCACCTGTACAACAAAATTAATTAAATCTAGATATTAAATCAAATGTACATGATGTTTATTTATTTATTTAAAATATTGAATGTAAGTTTGATGAACAAAATTAATTAAATCTCTAAATATATATATAAATTAAGATATAAAGTGTCAACGTACTGAATCTCTCTGCTCATCCACAACAACTGATGTTGGAGGAGCTGCACTCACCACAGTGGCAAATGGGTAATCCGACGTGGAAGTCGGTGTCGTAGTGGCCCCAAACATGGGCTAGAGACATGCAAATGTGTAAATAGTGAAGACATATAGATAGAGAGATCTATATAAATTATGTAAATATATATATATATATATATATATATATATATATATATATATAAAGTGTCAACGTACCGAATCTCTCTGCTCATCCACAACAACTGATGTTGGAGGAGCTGCACTCACCACAGTGGCAAATGGGTAATCCGACGTGGAAGTCGGTGTCGTAGTGGCCCCAAACATGGGCTAGAGACATGCAAATGTGTAAATAGTGAAGACATATAGATAGAGAGATCTATATAAATTATGTAAATATATATATATATATATATAACTGCAAACTGTACATGTATGTACTAGATCTCCCCATACCTATTTACCACGTAAATCATGATCTATGGGATTATCATCAGCACAAAGAAAATCAACATATGAACCAATATTATCATGATCAGTGGATGCTCCCCGTGCAGCTGAAGAGGATGGGTCACCATGATGTGAACTCGAAGCAAGGTGTGGACCATCACAAAGCCCATAGCACAGTCGATGGCAACTCATACAAAAATGAGGTGTCGATGTACGTGGAATGGATATACTCATGTCAACATCATCCTCACCAGTCTCAATGTCGCCACGGTCCAACAAATCGGTTGTTTGCTGACTAAGGCTACTAGTGAGTGTGGTCAATGAGTCCAATGTGAAGATAATAGAATGCTGATGAACAGTCATAGGTATAACAGGCATAGGAGCCACAATGGCCTGGCGACGAGCAGGTCTATTGGGGTCAATACTTGCCCCCAACCTATCCTGTGGCATGCCACCACCAACACCCTGGAATGCTCTTATATCAAAATAATTGGGCTTTAAACCCAAAACAAACTCTGCATATACTTTTCTCAAGAAGTATAAAGGGCACTCTAAGTTGGCATGTGGTGGAGTATCAAATACCATCTGCCATCGATCCCAAAAATTATCGGCCATGCCTCGATGTGTACACCACCCCATGGATATGCGGGATTTGTTTGGTGGAATGGGTTCACCTGTGACGGGGTTTGAAAAATATGGAACAAGGTGAGATTTGTCTATTCTTAGGTTCAAAATATCCTTATAGGAGAGGCCATCAGAATAAAATCAGCGTCTCTCCTCTCTCCATGCTCGATGTGAATCGAGCTCTACATCTATAGACCTAACTGCATCAATAATGTTTTGCATCTTCGATGCAAAATGGTGCATGTGTGGGGATATATGTGGTGCTCTAAGGATCTCATTAACTTTCCCCTGTATGAAAATAACATTCTCATCAATAATGGCTCAAAATCGACCCTCAGCAGAATCAGGAGGTGGAGGATGATGATCGGGTGGGGGTGGGGGTGGAGGAGGTGGTGGGGGTGGAGGTGGTGCACCATGGGCAGGGTCATCTGGGGGGGGGTTGCTTAGGCCCTGTTTCATTAAGAAAATCTTCTATATCAAACAAATCCATGTGATGATGTGTATGTAATATGAGCTCTGCATATATATATATACACACACGTACACATTCAATACATTTAATTAAAAATCAAATAAGAATTTTTAAATTCTAACTTTTCAAACTAAAACATGAATTTAAATTACAAATAATTTTAAATCATGTACAATCTACAGATATATACATTGTAAACGTATATATATATATATATATATATATATATATATATATATATATATATATATATATATATATATACAAATTTTACAAACAAATAAATGATAAAAAATTACATGTGTACATATGAAATCAAGAACATGCACGATTTTACATATAATATATATGATCACGTACATAAGAATTTAAAATTTAACATCTACATGAAAATGTTTATAATTAATCATCAAGTGACACACATGACTTAAGGGGATTGGCCTACAGAACTAGGACACATGGCTTAAGGGGATCAAACTAGAAATAGGATAATTTTGGCTTAAGGGGATAGGCCTAAATAGGTCGTAATTAAATTTTGTAATTAATCATTTAAGACAGATGACTTAAATGGATTGTGGACTAACTAGGACAATTGGTTTAAGGGGGCAGGCCTGATTAGGATGTATGTTAATAGATTGGCTTAAGGGGATTGGCTTAAGGGGATAGATTGAATGTATGTTAATAGGGGAATTGTCGTAATAGTATGTTAAGAATAGTAATTTGATGTAAATATAGTTGATTTAATGTACTTAGAATAGGAATTTCAAATTTAGCAACTACAAATTATAGGATGTATGTGGCTTAAGGGGAGGAGCCTAAATTATAGGATGTACGTGCATTTCCTAATTACATGTGTCTTAAGGGGACATGGTCGAAATTAAATTAAATTTGATCATAATTAAGTTTAATAAATTGAATATATAGTTAATAGGACCTATTTCATGCTATTTAATATATATGGCATTTAATAATATATATAGTTAATAGGTCCTAGTATGTTAAAAGGGGAATTGTCATAATAGTATGTTAAGAGGCCCGTATGGCTGTAAATATAGTTGATTTAATGTACTTAGAATAGGAATTTAAAATTTAGCATCTACAAATTATAGGATGTATGTGGCTTAAGGGGAGAGGCATAAATTCTAGGATGTATCTGGCTTAAGGGGATAGGCCTAGAAATTATAGGATGTACGTGCAACATTTCCTAATTACATGTGTCTTAAGGGGACATGGTCGAAATTATATTACATTTGATCATAATTAAGTTTAATAAATTGAATATATAGTTAATAGGACCTATTACATGCTATTTAAGAGGCCCGTATGGTTGTAATTAGTTAATTTCATGTAAGTTTAGAATAGGAATTTCAAATTTAGCATCTACAACTTTTGTAATTAATCATTTAAGACACATGACTTAAACGGATTGGGCTAATTAGGATGTATGTGGCTTAAGATGATAGGCCTATTTAGGATGTATGTGGCTTACTACCATTTGCCTAGATTATAGGATGTATGTGGCAAGTAAAGGAAAGAAGATTTACTTTAAATATAGGACACACATGTGGCTTAAGGGGATCATTTTATAAGGTCCTAGTAGATACATATAGTTAATAGGTCCTAGTATACATTTTAAAATGTCCTAGTATACATATAGTTTATAGGTCCTAGTATACATATAGTTAAGGGGATCATTTTATAAGAAGATTTACTTTAAATATAGTTAATAGGTCCTAGTATACATTAAAATGGGTATGATTGTAATAGTATGTTTTAAGAGGGGTATAGTCATAATTAGTTAATTAGTTAATTTCATGTACTTAAGACACTCGACTTAAGGGGATGGACGTATGTACACAATATAGGAGATCTTATGTGGTCAAATTGGGTCATAAGGGGTACATGTTGTGTACATAAATGTTAAAAAAGTGGCATGTGTGTGACAGGCCTTTAGGACCACATTGTGTTGTAAGGGGTCATGCATGTGTTCTAACGCGTGTGTGACCCCTTAGGACCACATATGAGCCCTTTTAACATCCTATACTTACTGTATGCAATATACCCCAACTACTAGGATGGTAAAAGGGGTCATATGTGGTCCTAAGGGGTCACACATGTGTGACCCCTTAGGACCATATTATGACCCATTAGAATAGAATGTGGTCCTAGTAAAGGCTCATCACACACATACACGCATTCTAACTCAAGGTATAATATAGACATGGCTCAAACTAAATTATAGGACAAATGTGGCTTAAAAGGGGAATGGATTTGAAAATAGGAGATGGCTTAAGGGGATACATGCATGTGTTCTACAATGTACATGTACGACCCCATGGGATCGTGCATAGTGTCCTAAGGGGTCATGTATGTGGTCCTAAGGGGTCACACATGTACATTAGAATGTGCATGCATGACCCCTTAAGACCACATACATGACCCCTTTGGACACTATGGCTGATCCTATGGGGTCATATGTGGTCATAAGGGGTTGGACGTGATGTGATCCTATGTGGTCATAGGGGATATGTTGTATACAATTTAAAGTTGTTTTAAATAGTTTCAGTTTTGTTGTAATTTTTTGGTTTTGGTTTTCATTTTTGTTTTTGTTTTGATCTTGTAAACTAAATGTTTTGGTTTTGATTTTTTTTTTTGGTTTTCATTTCGTTTTAAAAAAATCCTAATCTAATCAATTCATAAATAAATTGAAACTAAATTTAACTAATTTTAAAAATAAAAACATACTTTTCTAATTAAAATTAAATTATTGAACTAAAACACATTTTTTTCTAACAAAAAAAATATAATTTAAAACTAAAAATTATTAACAAAAAAAATAATTTTTAAACTAAAAATCTAATTTTTCAACTAAAAAACTAATCTAAACATGAATTATTGAATAAAAATGGGTATTGGGCATACCTGGAAGACTAGAAGATGAGTTGCTGGCAATTCCTGGGAGGGCTCCACACCTTGAATCGGGATCCTGTATGATAAAAATGAACCGCATTACGTTTAAAAAACAAATTTATATATTCAGAACGGGATCTCGTGTTGAAGTGAAATGGGATCCCGTTTCATTTCAACACGGGATCCTGTTTCGTTTTCAAAACGGGATCCCATTTGGAGCTCTAGGCTCGGGATCCCGGGGCCCACGAGATCCCGTTTTATTTTAGGCTCGGGATGCCAAGAGCCAACGGGATACCGATTCGTCTCCTATTCTTTCCGCTCGATTTCGACTTTTTAACTAAGTCCAAAACTTCCACATTAAGTGGACACAACTTCTTGCACTTACCCCATATAATATTATTCTTCTACCGAGAGATCATTCATGCCTTTAATGCACAAACAATCTCTCGAGGGGGCATTATACCCTAATATTGTAAGGGTATACTGGGGCACGATTTTTTCATTTTTTTTGAAACAACGTCGTTTTGACATTTTCTCAAAGAGGGGCAATTTTTTTCATTTTCTTTGAAACAATGTCATTTCGATATTGTCTCAAAGAGGGGCAAATGTAGACAACAAAAAATGTCTTGTCAATCATGTGCTAATTATTCATCTTATTAGTAAAATAATTATTTAATTGTTTAATTAAGCTAATTAGTTCTTCTAAACTAACTCAATCATCATCTTTCCACATTATTAATTATTCAATTTCCACTTCTTAATCAATTAATCATTTAACCCTCTTCCAAATTATTATTTTTTTTGCTCGATAATGAGCTGAGGCCTTAAATATTATTAATTAGGAGAAATTTTTACAAATTTATACAAGTTCGGTTTGGTGTGGGAACCAGTAGGAAAGAACCGAACAAAGAAAACCTCTGGTCTTGCCCAAGGATAAATCCTAGAATAACTTACATACCCCTGAGAGCCAATTATCCAATGGGTGGCTACTTGGGGGATTACATAATCATAAATTTTGACTAAATTCCTCTAATCATCAATTTTAAACACGATCCTTTGCAGTGGGGTACCAAAGCATAGGTCAGGACCCTTAGATGGCAAGTGATGGTTGATAGTGTCTGAGAGATACTTTCAATCTGGTAACATTGATCAGGGAGAGGGGCTCCTAGTTATATTTGGAACCTGCAGAATCACATAAACATGGTTCTCTTGCAAACTGAAAGATCAAGTTAATCCAAAAAATTTAACTAGAAATATATAAAGAATGACAAGCAAGGTAAGGTAATAAGCCTGCCATCTTTGATTCAATCCAGAGACCCAGAGCCAAGTATCTTGAGGGTTCCCAAAATTGGGTTACCTTGGAAGAAAGTCTAGAGCTGAAACCTGCATTGTTGCTTATCAAAAGGAGATTGAAACAAAAATAATGTAAGTATAAAATAGACCAGGGCCATTACAGTCGTGGTCAATGGAACCTAGAGCGAAAAAAACAAAATGAAGAGTCGCTCGGGGTGAGCCAACTTCTGAAATAGAACATGGGAAATCATTTGAGGGAAATCCATGAAGCAAGCACCAAAGGAAGGAAACCCAATGAATGATGCAAAACTAAGCCAAATTAAGCTTAACCCTTGTTGAGGAAATAACTAGAAGTGGGTCCCCATAAAGGAAATTTCAGAAATGAGAAGGTGTTTTATTAACTTGTGAGTATATATTTCTTCATATATATATCGACATAAATGCAGATGTGTATATCTCTGCAGAGCAGTATATGTACACACCTGTATCTATGTGTTTATACTTATGCTGAAATAGATACTTCATTTATGAAGCCTTTAACAGAGAAATTTGCATCCGACTTGGTTCCTAATTAAAATGATATGATAATGCGAAAACAACTAGACATAGGAGTATTAAACATATAATAGTGTATATCTTATATGAGACTTATTGTATCCAAATTGTTGCAAGAAATGTCTAGAGCTTCAAAATAAAAGTTAGCAGCTGACTATAGATAGCTAAGTATAACAGAGTCTTTTAAGGTTTTAGCAGAGAATCATAATCAAAATTCCCGCTTAAGAGACGAACCCTTTCCCTTGGGGCCCTGCTTGGTCCGGTGGTGAACTCTTTGACGAGGCAGGAGACTTCAGGTCAGAGTCTTCCAATCCTTTTGCCAGGTCCATGTTAAGTCCTTTGTCCCGGAGGTATACAACCAACCAGTGTTTGTAGGGAGGGGATTTCACATGAAACCACCACATGAGGAAATTAATATTCCTCTGAATGATGGGGCATCTGTTTGCAAATTTTGCAGAGTTGTCGATAATCAGAATTGGGAATCGGGGAACCTGGCGGTTATTCCACATTAGAATTTCATAGTGCTTGGGCTTAGGGGCCAGAAGATCATTGGTGACATTAACCATTACACGGTCGAGTTCTCCCAAAATATTGTGCTTAAAGACCTTTAAACAAAGCTTCCTGATAAACTCCCTGTTAGGCTCAAAATGAAACACTATAGCTAAAAACATGGAGGAGATATCAGAGTTTGCTCTGGTTCTATCCTCATTGTTGATGAAATCTTCCGCTAAGATTTGTGAAATTCCATTAATGACCAGGTCGTGAGGGGAATTTACAATACCTTTCAGCCGAGCTACCTTAATCTCACCAAAAACTGTCGTTTGTCTCTTGGAGCATTTGAGCTTTAGAATAATGTCCATATTGCCTGAATTACGCTCTCTATCAAGAATAAATGCAAAATAAAGGGGGAGCCTATATAAAGCCAGAGGGTCAGTTTAGGAAGTGGAAACTGGGAATGAAATAATATTATTTGAGATTGAGCTGAAATAATTATCCTTCATAATGAAGCATTGGGTTGAGGTATCTGATATCCTTGTCGAAGTAACATATAGCAAAATAATGAATGCTATAGCTTCCTCATAATCCCATCATCCAGCGTTGCACATGCTTAGTGTCTAATTAATTCTTGCATGACTGGCATGTGCAAAGGGATGATTGATACAACTCAGCCAACGAAATGAAAATCTCAAGTGCGGGTATGACTGAGTATCAAAATTCGATATGAATAAATGTGTGGTGGCAGGATGAGGTTACCTGGGAACACCGAGGAAGGAGTAGTAAACGATTTTGAAGGAAGCTAGATAGGGTTTGATAAAAGGGAGAGTAATTTCCTTAACAATCCTGGCTTGTTAGGCTATGCTCTAAGATGGACACGAGTGAGTGAGAGGATGGAAGAATATTTTATAGAATAGAATGTATAAATGTTTATATATATATATATATATATATATATATATATATATATATATATATATATATATATATATATATATATATATATAAATCTATACATATTTATATATATGTTTATATATAAGAAAATGTGTATATATATTGAATAAATATGTGTGTGTGTGTGTATATATATGTATGTATGTAAAGAGTATGAGATTGAAAATATATCTGTTCCAAGAGGAGATATATAATTATCAATGTTAAATATAAATATATACATGTCCTTACCTACATATATATATATATATATATATATATATATATAAAATTACAGATGAGTACATATACTAACAATATATGTGTCAAATGTAAGTATATAAGTATATGCATATAATTACATGCATATAGATATATTAGTATATGTATAATTATATATTACATTTGTCTAAGGATGAGTGAATGAAAATTTATACAGAAAGAATGAATTGATTTGAGTATTAGTGAAAAAGTAAAACTAGATGTCCAAGGATGGAAGGATTAGAAAGGGTTGGGAGTGGAGAATGAGAGAGAATGAGGTTGTTCTTGTTGAAGAAGGGGAGCAAAGATTGTGTAGGAATGGTGAAACATTCCTAATTAAATTTCTGCCTATGCATATAGATATACCTAAAGAGGGAGTCCTAAGATGAGATGTGGCTGCATATTGAAAATTGAAGACTCACAGTGTGACTGAAAATATGTTTATGGTTGAAGAGTGTGAAATCATCTGACTATTTTTTGCTTTTGAGAGAGAAAGAGAGTGGGGAGAAATGAGGAAGTGAGTCTGGTTAATCGACCTATAGAGGTTGACATGTGTACAATTTGTGTGATATCTTAAAAGGACGAGGAGAGGTGGATAACTGAATCAGTCGGGCTTCTAGCTTTGCCTTGATTTTCGAGTTCCTTACCATCTGCTCCTACAATGGCAAGTTCATCTGCTCTACGATTTCCTTCTCTATAGATAGATTGATGATTACAAAATTAAAATAAGGGAGTAGATCCCTGATCCTTTTGATTATATTGTTGATTCTCCAATTGCAAGAGATGATGATTGCAGAATCTCCTTCAATTTCCAAATTTTGAATTCCTAATTTGTGGCAGAGAAAAAACCCCTCTACTACTGCATTGGTTTTTGCCACATTATTAGTGGTTGTCCCTATAGTTTTAGCGAGAGTAGAAACCTCTCCCCCTTCCCAAGACTGGATAACACAACCTACACCTGCTATGCCAGGGTTGCCCCAGGAAGCTCCATCGAAATTGAGCTTGAACCAATCGGGGGGTGGGGGGGCAAAAGACACTGCTTTCTAGCTAGTAAATTACGATTATCTCCTAGACCAACAAACATAGGAAGAATGACACTGTCCCATCTTTTCCTTATGGATTCATCCTTGAGAGAAAATTTTGAGTTCTTCAGGGGGCATTTCCTGATAAAGTTATTGGCAATCTCAATGATAGATGCCTCAATTTTGACAAGAAAGGATTCCTTATTAAGTGATTTATCTTTAAAAATTCTTTTGTTCCTTTCTTTCCAACCTTCCCAAAGGAGGATCGAGGGATATATGATCCAAATATGCCTATAGTGGCTGAAATTTTGGGAGACTGGCCAACTCCGAAGGAAGGAAAGAAGGTCCTATTGACATACCAAACTTAAATTAAGTTTGTTGAAAATCCAGTGCCAGCACGATAAGATAAATTCACAATTGAGTAATAGGTGGTCCACATCTTCCTCCCTTTTGCAACACAATGAACACCTGGAGGGGCCTGCAAAGCCTAATTTCCAAAACTGCTCCTTTGTGAGGATCCTTTTTTGTACAATAGCCCAAAGAAAGGTCACAAATTTTAGGGAACAAGATTTGTGCCAACATAGGGACAAAGGGAGGTTGGAGGCCGATCTGGTTTCTAACTTATGTGCAGACCTATAGCCCCATTTTATGATGTATTCCCCATTTGGAGAACCTAGCCAAATTAATTTGTCTTGGCTTGAGTTGAAAGAGAGCTTCCTAGACTGAAGAATTGAGAGAACGATTGAACATCCTCTTTGATTGGGAGGAGATACCATAAGAGGCTTCCAACTCCATCCTAAAGTAGGGTCCGATTTGGGGAAGGAAACATAGTCTCTGACTAGCTTACCTACAAAGTTTACCAACTCCTTTTCTAGAGAGTCATCATGAATTAGGCTGCTAAGAGGGGGATATCCACCCCAGGAATCCTCCCAAAATAGTGCTTTGTCTCCTAATCAAATATCCCAAGAAATTTTTTCAGAGAGAACTTCTCTACAATAGGAAATGAAGTTCCAAATTCGAGATCCTTTGGGGAGGGAAGGTATTCTAAAGATGTTGGTTGGGGCATAATTGCCTGGATACTTTCCCTTAATTATTTTGACCCATTTCAAATGTGGCTCTTTATAGATTCTCCATACTAGTTTGGCTCCAAGTGCCCTATTCTAACTATTTAGACTTCAGAAATCTAAACCTCCATTCAGTTTAGGTAGACAAAGAGTATCCCATGCAATCAATGCATACTTCTTCCTGTCTCCCAAACCCTACCATAGAAAAGACCTCAAGATCCTTGTGAGTTTGTCCCTGATACATCCGAGGAGTTGTAGATAGGACATGTAATATTGAGGGATTGCCGAAAGGACAGAGTGAATCAAGAAAATTCTACCTGCTAGCGACAACCTTTTATCTTTCCAAGATTGCAATTTTGAGTCCATTTTAGACAGAATGCCATCCCAAAGCTTGTTTTCTCTAGTCCCTCTATCCAAAGGGATACCTAAACAAATACATGGAAGAGATCTTGAATGGAAGCCTATAATACTAAGAATTTCCTTTTCTATATTCTCTTTAGTATTGAGGAAAAAGACCTTGGTTTTTTCTTTGTTTACCTCCTGGCCAGAAGCTTTCGCATACCAGTCCAGAATTGTTTTGAATTTTCTGGCTTCAGAGGAGGAGCTATTCCCCAGTAGAGGTGTGTTGTCTGCAAATTGTTGGTGAGTTACTGGGTCGACAGTGCTCGTAACTCTAATTCCTTCTATGTTGCTAAGCTCTTGATATTTCTTAATGGTTTTGCCTAGGGCTTCTTCCATGATAATACAGAGGAAGGGGGATATAGGGTCCCCTTGTCTCAAACCTTGAGAGTTGCCGAAGAAACCATGGGGGGAGTCGTTAACCAATATTGAGAATTGGGGAGTTGAGATGCATTCAAATATCAAGTTGACCCAACTTTTGTTGAAGCCAAAGGCTGCCATACAATTGCACAGGAACCTTCGGTCTACTTTATCGTAAGCCTTCTTGATATCTAGCTTGATGAGATAGAGGGGCTAGAGTTGGATTGAGAGGAATGGATTGCCTCGTGAGTGAGAATAACCCCATCCAAGATAGATCTGCCAGGAACAAAACTAGATTGTTCTTCCGAGATGATAATTTGAAGGAGGGGTTTGAGTCTATTATCTAGTGCTTTTGTAAAGATTTTATAGAGTGTATTACAGAGGGCGATCAGTCTAAACTCGTCCAAGGTGTCAACAAAAAACATTTTTTGGAATGAGGGCAATGAAGGTGTTGTTAATCTCTCGAAGGATCCTACCTGATTTTATGGCGCCTTCGAGAGCGTCCACTAATTCCATCCCCCAAAAATGCCAGCATGAGTGAAAAAAGGTAGCTGGGAAGCTGTTCGACCCAGGTGCTTTTTTTGGGTGCAGTTCTTTTACTGCTTTCTCAATTTCATCTGATGTGAAGCTCTCATTAAAAGCCATATTATGTTCGTGAGAGATTAGCTTAGGAATATTTTGGAGGAGACTTTCGTAGGAATTCAATTGGAGGAGTCTGAGTTGAGAAGGGATTGAAAAAAGTTAATAGTGTGTTTGGCTACTCCTTCAGGATTTTCTATCAAGTGGTCATTATTGTCAGCGATTCTGGTTATTCTGTTTATGCTCCTTCTAGCTTTAGTAATAGCATGGAAAAATTTAGTGTTCCTGTCCCCTTCAGCTAACCAAGTATCTCTTGATTTTTGTTTCCAGAAGGTTTCCTCTTTGGGAAGGATATCTTCAAATTTTTTCATGAGTGTTTTTTCTTTCAAATATCGTTCTTGGTCCATCCCAAATTTGATCACACGTTCATTTAGCTCTTTTAATTCTAACTCGATTTTGGATTTGGCTTCAAAGATATTGCCAATTTTTTCCCGATTCCATGAGAGGAGAGATTGTTTGATAATTTTAAGCTTAGATACAAAGCAGAAAAGTTTGGATCCAGAGACCTCGAATGAAGACCACCATTTTTCTACCATACTAATGAAATTTTATTCTTTCAACCACATGAGCTCAAATTTGAATGGACATTTCATCGGCTTGAGTTCTTCGGCTATAGATAATTGGATCAGGAAGTGATTAGAGCCTGAGAAAGGGAGGATGGAAGCCTTGACTAAGTTATTGTTGAGGGTGCCTAATTTGTCCTTGATAATGAACCTATCTAATCTCTCTGCTATCATATTGAACCCAAATCTTCTGTTGGTCCATGTGAAGACACCATTGTCTATAGGAATATCCATGAGGTTATTCTGGAAGGTCCACTCTCTAAAATCTACTAAAGCCTGAGGTTCTATAGAGCAACCACCTAATTTCTCAGCTAGACTGCCTATTGCATTAAAATCACCACCTATTATGCAATTTCTATTCTTGTTCCTATTCATGAAAGAGGAGAGTTCCTCCCAGATTGCTCATTTTAAGTCATTTGGGGTAGGTCCATAGACATTAATCAGATTAAAACTTAGGTTATTGCTGATACATTTAATGTCTAGTCCCATCCAAAATCTGTTGGTCTCTATAATTTCTAGAGAGATATGACTGGGGTCCCATATAATACCTAAACCTCTAGAAGCCCCAATCGTAGGACTACCTGACCAATTGTACCTTCCCAAATGTTTCCCAAAAGTTTCCCCTCCAAGACTGTCTAACTTAGTTTCCTGAATAATAGTAATTTCAGCTTTGACCTTAAAGATGCAGCGCTTTAGGATGCGCCGCTTGTTAGGGGCGTTGATGCCCCTAATATTCCACGTTAATAACTTCATGGCAACATGGGAGGGAACTTTCCCCTCCCTACATTGAAGATGTCTGTAAGCTTGGTTTGGTCCAAAGCCTTCCCATCCAATAGTCTTAACTCCGAATTTGATCTTCTCCCTCTCCTCTTCTGGGAAGATCCAAAATCCGGTTTATTCCTACCATCCATATTAAAGGCTAAACCTAACGGGCGTGCTTCCAAAGGGTTTTCCTCACAAAGAGCAGGGGAAGCCTCTCCAGGAGTCTCTATCTTAGGAAATATCCGAGGAGAAGGAGGGAAAGAGGAGTTGATTACTAAGTCTAGCTGGGCCTCTTTGTGAATAAAATCCTTTGAGCCTCCTAGATATGAGAAATGATCTAAGTCTTTGAGATCATCGTCATCAGCCAGGTTGCGTTCCACAATCTCTATCTACTCAGCTATATCTTCTTTCAAGGAGTTGGTGAATTCAAGTAGGTCGCTTAAGGCTTCTTTGTTCAAGGAGATAGATTGCTTGTCCAGTTTACTGTTGACCTGGACTAAATTGGGGGAGTGTTGCATATCAGGAGAAGAGAGGCTCAAAATCCACTTGTCCAAGGGGACATGACATGGGTCTGAAATAGGATTCTTGAGAGGGGAATTGTGATCTACTATGCAAGATGAAGTATATGGAGGGGTTTTGGCTTTCTTGGTCGGTGAGACTGAGGTATGAGAAGATGTGCCAGAAGTGGATAATGTGGCCCTAGTTTTTTTCAGAGAGGGCAAACCTGCTATGGTTGCAGTTATGGGGGGATGGGATGAGTCTCAAGGCCTGAAGATGGCTGACTATTGTTGATATGTTGTTTGTTTTCAATGAGATTGGAATTGATTATTGTCTCTTTGATAGAATTTCTCTTATGACAGATAAAAAATTATGAAGTGTCAATGATGTCATCATAGATTGAAGGGATGATCTCCCACTTCCCTGCTGAGGAAATTAGATCAAGAGGGCTCAAATTAGGGTTAGTGGTTTTGAGATCAAATAGTATTTTTATATCTCTCTCAAAGTTCCTATCCTGAATGCCTATAAAAGCCAGGCATTTCCCTAGCCCTTCCACAATTGATTCTATAATTTCTGGGGCATGAAATTTAGCAGGAAGAGGGCCAATATTGACCCAATATAGGGAGCTTTTAAATGCAAAGATTTTAGGGTTAAAGTTGGGAATCCAATCAATACAGTAAAAAATACAATTGTTAAGCAATTTCTCTTTGCATTTGAGAAGGTCCTTCTTTACACTAGAATTAATGCATGTAATTAAAACGCACTGAGAGCCCAAATTGAAGGTACTTACTAGTTTGTGGAACTTTGACTCCCACCAACCTTTAACGTCTTTGAAGGAATGATAGAGCACTCCATTTGGCAATGAAACTATTGCTCTGATGAAAAATGGTGTTCTTCTTAAGAAAATCTGATTCCACCTTGATTGTAAGTTTTCGATCTTTAGGGTTTGAAGGAGGCAAGCACGACCAATCTTTCTGCTTCGTAGAGTGAGGGGAGGTTGCTCTTCTATTTTTGTTTATTGTGGAATGCCAAGAAAAGCCCTGTGAAGCAGGATTTGCCTTAAGCCAGCGATGGTTTAGCACCTTTCTAAACTCCTTGGCTTGACCCACCGATTTGTTGAAATGGCCTTCGGGAGGAGGGAAGGAGGGGGGAAATAGGCATATTTGGTGCCCTCGAGCAGCGGCCTTGAGGAAGAAGCAGAGTAGGTCGTCACCCCAAAGGGTAATGAATTAGGGTTTGACAGAATGTGGTGGGCATTCCTATGGCATCTAGACTTCCTACTTTCCACCACCTGCCAAGTCCTGCCTTCTTCGCTTAAGGATTGCTTGCATTTATGGGGAGATAAGACAAGGAGTCGCATGGTTTGTGATTGCTTGAGAATTTTGAGCATTTGTTGGAAGCCAAAACCTTGCAGAGTATTATTGCAATTAACCCTCTTCCAAATATTAATTAAATATTAATGATTTAATTAATTATGATTTATTATTTAATTAAACAATCTTTATTATTTAATTAGTTCCATTTCTAATGATTAAATAATTTCATTTAAATTATTTAATTAATTAATTGATTCCTCCAGTTCCCTAAATTCGAATTTCAACCAATTTCAATTTCATCATTCAAAAATCAAAATTCAAATTCAAATAAGATGAAATTTAATTTCAATTCAAAATCGTACAACACATGTTGAAAATCATGACTAATTGATCAAAAATTATCTGATCAATTAACTCTCTAATCTCCCCTTTTCACTCCAAATCACCTTTTTTGATTGATCAATCTATTCAGTCATCTCTTCAATCAATTCAGTCTTCTTCTGAATCAATCTAGTCAATTCGCTAATTAATCGAGTCAACTATCTAATCAATTGACTTAACAGATCAATCTATGATGTTAACAGACCAATCAATCCACTTAACTGATCAATCAAAATCAGTGAACTATCAATTAGCACTTCAGTTCAATTTCTCACACCCAATCTGTCTCAAAAATCTATAAATTCAACCTCATTTCACATGAATTTTCCTAGAATCACATAATCACGAATTTTGAATCTTTGTGCCACTTGCAGGTTATCAACGCAATACACGAGAGCCACCTATCACACTTTTGGAGAAGAATAATAGAAGCCATGATGCAGAATAGGGAGTTTGATTAGTTTTATCTATATTTCACTGGTTTATGTTTAAGGTTGCTAAATTAGTTAAGGATTTTGTGATTGTCCTTTTAGTCTAATTAACTATGTTTAACCTAACTGATTTTGTGATTGTTCATGATTCTATGATTCTAGGAAAATTGATGTGAAATGAGGTTGAGTTTATAAATTTTTGAGACAGATTGGGTGAGAAATTGAACTGAAGTGCTAATTGATAGTTCATTGATTCTGATTGATCAGTTAAGTGGATTGATTGATTTGTTAACATGATAGATTGATTTGATAACTCAATTGATTGGATAGTTGACTGGATTGATTGAGAAGAAGACTAAATTGATTGAAGAGATGACTAAATAGATTGATCAATCAGAAAAGGTGATTTGGAGTGAAAAGGGGAGATTGGAGAGTTAACTGATCAGATAACTAATTTGATCAATCAATCATGATTTTCAACATGTGTTGTACGATTTTGAATTGAAATTCAATTTCATCTTATTTGAATTTGAATTTTGATTTTTGAATGATGAAATTGAAATTGGTTGAAATGAGTTGAAATTCAAATTTGGGGAATTGGAGGAATGAATGAATTAATTAAATAATTTAAATGAAATTGTTTAATCATTAGAAATGGAATTAATTAAATAATAAAGTATTTAATTAAGGAATAAATCATAAATATTTAAATAATTAATATTTGGAAGAGGGTTAAATGATTCATTGATTAAGAAGTGGAAATCAAATAATGAATAATGTGGAAAGACGATGACTGAGTTAGTTTAGAAGAAGTAATTAACTTAATTAAAGAATTAAAGAATTATTTAACTAATAAGATAAATAATTAGTACATGATTACAAGACATTTTTAGGTGTCTACAACATGTACTTATTGTAATAGTATAAAATGGTTTGTATGGGTCAGGAGCCTTTACGTGCGCACCCTATCTTGAAAGGTCCACAAGAACCCAAAAATTTAGAGAACATGATAGCTTTACATCCTCATGGTTTATTTAGTTTCTTATATATATATATACATTTATATGTATGTATATATGTACATTTATGTATATGGATGTGTATGTGTGTATATATATCATGCATTTACATATATATGTTTATGTATACATATGCATACATGTACATCCTAATGATGCATGTTATATCATTTCAAAATAGCTTAGCAAACAATTTCCCTTTATTTACAATTCTTGTTGGTTCTATTGTGTACATGTGCATCTTGGTGTTCAATGTTGTCTACAAGTGCCCACTAATTTAAATATTTCAGAGTTGATCTAGTATTTAGTTATGTTGCATTGTGTAGAATTATATTTTACATCCTTTCATCCTACTAAACTTGTATAGCTTTCAATTATGTTGCATTGTGTAGAATTATGTTATACATCCTTACATCATACAAAACCTTTTATACTATTCAAATATGTTGCATTCTACCAATTCAGAATAAATTGTAGATATGCAACATAATTTCATACTATAAAAGATTTCACATAATGTAGTGTCTCTCTTGCAGTCCTCATTATGGGGGGTTGTATGTAAACAGTCATAGTGTGTGAGACCCTTACTACTTTAAATCCTCATGTTTTATTTAGTTTCTTATACATATACATTTATATGTATGTATATACGTACATTTACATGTGTATGTAGGTGTACGTGTGTATATATATCATACATATACATATACATGTTTATGTATACATATGCATACATTTACATCCTCATGGTGCATCCCATCTCATTTCAAATTAGCTTAGATAACAATTTCTCTTTATTTACATTTCTTGTTGGTTGTTTTGTGTACATGTGCATCTTGGTGTTCTATGTTGCATTGTGTAGAATTATGTTTTACATCCTTACATCATACATAACCTTTTATAATATTTAATTATGTTGCATTCTACCAATTCAGACTGAATTGCAAATATGCAACATAATTTAATACTATAAATGATTTCACAAAATGTAGTCTCTCTCTTGCAGTCCTCATTATAGGGGGTGTATGTAAAGAGTCATAGTGTGTGAGACCCTTACAACTTTAAATCCTCATGGTTTATTTAGTTTCTTATAGATATACATTTATATGTATGTATATATGTACATTTACATGCATGTGTATGTGTATGTGTATGTGTATGTGTATGTGTATGTGTATGTGTATGTGTATGTGTATGTGTATGTGTATGTGTATGTGTATATATGTATACATCCATGTTTGTTTATTTAGTATATGTTCTTGGTTGTGTTGTGTACATGTGCATCCTATCTCATGCACATGGAAGATGGGTCAATATGTGTGTGGGCTCCTAAAAATCCCAAAAAATTGATTTCAATTACATTTATAAACATTCAAACAACACTGCCAACTGAATTTGTGTCTTATTCAAAATCACAGTCCACCCTGATATTCGATCTTAGCAATGAGGGCATGCTGCTATATGAAACCCTTTTGTTGTTGAATTATGCTATACTCAACCATTCAAAGTGAATGGGTGAGCTCTACAACACAAATCAACACCAAAAGACCTTCAAATAGTTGTGTGTTCTCCATTCACTACTATTTCATAGTGGATGTCAATTGCCCAAGAACAAGAGCCATGGGTATCTCTGAGGTGGAAGGGAGAGTCATAGCCAAGGTGAGCATGTTCTAATACGTCAAGTGGACGCGTTATGATCTGTAATGTGTCAAAGACTCGAGAAGAAGTGGGAGAAAACTGAAGGAGATTTGGCATCAAAAGGTGTCAAAACAAGTGCATTTAATGAGTTTGTGATCGGAAAAGCCAAGATATGCAGTGGTAGAAAGGAGAAGCATCACAAAATTAATGTGAGTGGGAGAAGGAATGTAGGGTGATGAAAGATAGTAAATGCAGACAAGTTGGTGAATAAGGTGGCCATGCATTATTTCAATATTGATAAGACACTACTCCACTATTGCAGTATTGATAACACAAGCTTTGCATCATTGTAGTATTGATGTTGCATTATTGCACTATTGCATTACTGTAGTATTGATAGCACATAATTGAATTATTGCAATATTGATCACACATATTTGCACTATTACAATATTGATAAGACATAATTGCAATATTGATTTCACTTGATGTAGTTCACATCTGCTAGTATAAGTCGTAAAACCAATAGAGATAAGGATGAATCCATTGTCCATTGTCCACAGTATAAATCAATTAAACCAAAACAAATAAACTATGACCTAATTGTAGTATTGATTTCACTTGATGCAGTTCACATCTGCTAGTATAAGTCATAAAACCAACAAAAATAAGGATGGATCGATTGCCCACAGTATAAATCAATTAAACCAAATAGGAAAAGTAGTGGGTGATGCAGGTTGGACCGTTGAGGATGCAATGGGAACCATGCTCTTAGCCCTTGATGTTAGTAGTTGAGTGCTAGTCACTTGACTTGGGGTAGGACTACCATATCCACTACTACTTACTTGACTTGGAGTTGCTATGCAATATGTACTCCTCATAATCGGTGGTGGAAAGTCTGCAACAAAACTCATAGGAGTAGATAATTCAAGGAGTAATGAATCAGTTGGATATTTTATTGCATGTGTAAAGTTGGGGATTTTTATGTTAACCATATGCCGCATTATACCATAGTTTTCAAGAAAGGGAGTGGTTGGAGTTTATATACTGGTTAACTATCTTTTCCTTGCCAAATCCATTGCCTTATCCTAGATGGCCCTTTCCTTTGCCTCTTGTTCCTTTAGTTCCTTCTCTTTCTCTTTTTTGGCCTCCTTGTCCCTCTTCTATTGTTCTCTTTGTTTTTCCTTTTCTTGACATACAATCTCCCTTTCTATTCTATCATGTTCCTTTTGTTTCTTTTCCAAAAGACTAGCTTCCTTATTCTCTTTACTCTCTTCTTTCTTTTGGACCTTGATCTCCTCAAGCTCTTTCTTCCCTTGCTCCTATTCCATTCCAAGGCTCATGTACTCATTTGATGTTAATAGCTAAGATTGGTGGGTCAACCGAATACCATTATCATCCCCCTTCCAACATTTTTGGTTGACAACTTGTGCATGCGCAATTTTAAGAACTTGTTGATTAATGGGTCTAATTGAGAAGGAAGTGCCATTATCTTAGGAGCCTATGTTGGCCTCCATGTCATTACCACCTACTTCTATTTCTTGTGTACATTATGCATCAAATGCACAATCAGTATAGTAATGCACCAAATATGATGGTAGGGTTGGTGTTGGTGATGGAAAACTAAAAGTCCCCTATTCATCTTGGCCCTCAATGTCAATACCTAGATTCATGGCCCCTTTTACTATCCAAGACAATGGTATTATCTCAGAGGGAAGACTAAGATTGTCCCCACTATTGTCAACCTGGATTTCAACCATGTGTTGAGGTGGTTCATTAGTTTTTGTTTGTGAATTTGATTCAGTTTGAGAGTTGTGAGAAATATTTTATGCAACCTCTTCTGTTGAAACAACAACGCTTAATAGGCTAAGTATGTTTTGCATCGTAGAAGCATCCTCACCATCATTAATTTTGAATGTGTTACTGAGTTGCATGTCCTTAAGAAGTGCATTAGAATTTAGGGGCCATATCCCAGTCCTCTTGAATCTTGCTTTTATGTTTGAGACCGCCAATGCTTTTGACAATGATTTGTTGCCTAGTTCAACAAGTTCTACCCTCCTAATTTCCACATTGGGGAATCTTGCCAACCATGATGCTTGTTCATGTTTGAGGTATGTTTTGAAAGGACAAAACACACTAACGTCTAGGGGCTGAAGTCTATGGGATGTGTGAGTAGGGAATGTTAGTAGATCAATGCCTAGCATCCTTGCCTTGTGGATAGTTGTGAGTGTGACATGACTGTCATGACCATAAAAAATAAACAAGTGCCTATTGGTGGTTGAAACACCCCCTGGAATAAAGTGTGCAAAATGGTGCAACCAATTGAGGAAGAGTTCCTTTGTCATCCAGGCATGTGGTAGGGCTACCATGAAAGTGCCTGGTTCATAGTTAGAGATGTAATTTTGTAACTTCCTCTTACCCTTAAACAAGTAGAATCCTAGAATGCTTTGTACAACAACATTAACACAACATAGAATGGTGATCCATTCACGACTCTTAGGAATAATATAGGAGACACTCCTACTTCCTCTTTTAGTGAGCACCCTGATGGCCCCAATTTTGCCTGCTTGGACACTTATTTCATCGTAATTCCATATGTGAGTAGGACCATATGGATTTGTAGAATATGATTTGGACAGTGTCTCATAGAAAGCATAAACAACAACAAGTCTAAGGTTTAGTGCCATTTCTTTGTTAAGCACTTCAACAGTTTGCAATGTGAGATCCAAATGTCGGGCCTTAAAGCCCAACCACCAAGAATTCCCAAGAAACCCGTTCCTGAAAGGGCCAGGTCTAGTTTTGTAAATATGAGTGACCTCTACCTTCAAATTGACAATCTCTAGTCCATGTCCAATTGATGCCATCTCCTTGCACCATTTAACAATAAAATTCATTTCATGCCTGATGAGGATTATTGGA
The DNA here is from genome assembly GCF_030272615.1 of Cryptomeria japonica. Classification (NCBI taxonomy): domain Eukaryota; kingdom Viridiplantae; phylum Streptophyta; class Pinopsida; order Cupressales; family Cupressaceae; genus Cryptomeria; species Cryptomeria japonica. The sequence goes on from NC_081407.1 coordinate 695,102,131, forward strand.
GGACCTTTCTTGGAGGTGGTTATGAGACCACCTAACTATTTTGAGAGTGTGGCTATTAGGATGCCCCATTTTTTCAATTCTGCCCTAACTGACATGTCATTATCCTCAAAATCTTTTAGTTTCCCTTTCATGTCATCTGTAGACCAACACTTTTATGGAAACATATCTATTGGTGGCCTCTGAGTTGGAATAGCCTCCTTTGTCGGTTCTACAGGCTGTGGATTTGTCACAACTAGGTCTGCATTTTCAGTGTCTAAGGAGAATGTGACTCCTCTTCTATGGCTAGGCAACCTTATTGATGTTCTTTTCTTTCGAGCAAAATTTTGTCATCCGATCTCCCTTCCTCATTTGTAGGGAGTAAGTAGAATCAGTATGGTAGATTATGGGTAACTATGAAATGGCACAATTAACAATCATAAGTAACTACTATGAATTTTGAAATTCTAAGACAATAACTTGTGTATAATGATAGTGAAGCTTAACTAGAAGAAATATGGTTCCCATTCCATTTTTTGTATTGATAGTGATCCATGAATAATATATCAATGAACCCAATTATTGAGTCTTGTACAGTAAGGAAGTAAATAAACCATGAGGATGTAAAACAAAAAGGGATGAAGGCAGTAAATAAACCATAAGGATGTAAAATAGTTAGGGTTTTATAAACTGTAAAGGAAACAACAAAACATCAATGAACATATTGGAATGAATATCAAAACATGAAAATAGTAAGGGTTTAGAGAACTGAAAATAATTGAGTCTAGTACAGTAAGAAAGTAAATAAATTATGATGATGTAAAACAAAAAGGGATGAAGGAGGTAAATAAACCACAAGGATGTAAAAGAGTAAGGGTTTTAAGAACTGTAAAGAAAACAATAGAACATCAATGAACATAAAAAACATGAAAATAGTAAGGGTTCAGAGAACTGAAAATAAACTAGTAAAATAGAAAGGGACGAAGGAGGTAAATGGGGATGTAAAACAGAAAGAGATGAAGGAGGTAAATAAACCATAAGAATGTAAAACAATTATGGTTTTATAAATTGTAAAGGAAACAACAGAACATCAATGAACATATTGGAATGAATATCAAAACATGAAAATAGTAAGAGTTTAGAGAACTAAAAATAATTGAGTCTATTACAGTAAGAAAGTAAATAAACCATGACGATGTAAAACAAAAAGGGTTGAAGGAGGTAAATAAACCATGAGGAAACAATAGAACATCAACGGACATATTGGAATGATCAAAACATGAAAACAATAAAGGTTTAGAGAACTGAAAATAAACAAAAAGGGATGAAGGAGGTAAATAAACCGCGAGGATGTAAAATAGTAAGGGTTTTAAGAACTGTAAAGGAAACAATAGAACATCAATGAACATATTGGAATGAACATCAAAACATGAAAATAGTAAGGGTTTAGAGAACTGAAAATAAACTGAACATGAAGAAAACAATAGAAGGAAAATTTCGTTGAAAGAGTGAGTAAGAAAATAAACTATGACTAAGTGAGAAAATGGAGATTGTAAAATGTTAGGACGTGAAACAGAAAGGGATAAAGGATTTCAATAAATCATGAGGATGTAAAATAGTAAGGGTTTGTAAAATTGAAAATGAAATGAACAAGAAGGAAACAATAGAACATCAAATGAACATATTGGAATGAACATCAAAACATGAAAACAGTAAGGGTTAGGAAAACTGAAAATAGGTTGAACATGAAAGAAACAATAGAAAGGACATTTCATTGAAAGAGACTAAGAAAATAAACCATGAATAAGTAAGAAAATGGAGTTTGTAAAATGTTAAGAACGTGAAACAGTAAGGGATGAAGGATGTCAATAAACCATGAGGATGTAAAATAGTAAGGGTTTATAAAATTGAAAAAGGAAATGAACAGGAAGGAAACAATAGAACATGAAATTAACATCAAAACTTGAAAACAATGAGAAAAACTTAAGAACAAAATAGAATGAACATACATGGGATTCGATAGAAATGAAATAGTGAAGGTTAAAGGCACTAAATAAACCATGACCAATTAAGAAAATGAAGATTGTAATTTGTTAAGGTCTTGAAACAGTAAGTAATGGGTGAAGGAAACTAAATAAATCATTAGGATGTAAATAGTAAGGGTAAGCATAAATTGTAGAGGAAATGAAAGTGAAGGAAACAATATAAGATGAGATGAACATATATGAATGAACATCAAAACTTGAAAACAGATAGCCTGTTTAGAATTGAACATGAACATTTCTTTGAAATAGTGAGGGTTTAAGGGACTAAATAAACCATGAATAAGTCAGAAAATGAAGACTGCAATTAGTTAAGTGAAACTATAAGTAATGGATGAAGGGAACTAAATAAAGAAAAAGGAAATGAAGCAATAAAGGCTTATTGGAACTAAATAAACCATGACAATGTAAAAAATTAAGGGTTTAAGGGGAAAGAAAGGGTTTAACAATAAGACCAGTTGTAAATTGGAAGAAGATAAATACTTTGATGCTTGTTGTGTCTTCTTCGAATTATTCGATGCCTTTTGTTTCTTCCTACTCCTCTTTAATTCCTTATGTGTCTTCTTTGTGACTCAAATGATATAATTTCATTGCTCTTTCTATGATTTAAATGTAATACTTGTTCTAGTGGCCTCTTTAATGTATGCACTCTTGCCATTTCAAATTTTGAATATTGATTGCATTTGCAGTGCCCATTTGATATCATCAATTATGTCTGACTTGATTGGTTTTTAATGGAAATGGTGGCCTTATACATTTTTGTTGTGGATGCAAGTGGGAGAGGTGGTCAAGTGACTAGTAGATGTGTGTTGAGGTGACTAGTTGGTGTGCTGTAGAGCTGGACAAATGGGATAGAGGGCCCAAAAACGTGTGGACTTGGACATCTAATCGTAGGCATGTGGGCTTGTTTTGTGTCGATGGTCTTTTACATGGAAATCTATTTTTTGGACTGTTGTTTATAATTAGGGTGGCGTGCCTCAGATGGAAGTAAATGGTCTTCTTACATTTTGTTCATGTGGGCATGTATAAATTTTACATAGGGCCCACTAATTTGCATGACAGACATTGTCACTATTATGAATGCTAGGTGAATGATATAGTCATACTTGTTGGATTGTTTTGTTTTGTATGTACTATTTTCTAATATATATATTTATTTCAACCAAAGATTAACCAGAATATGACCAAATTAATGTTGATTCATAACTGGGTTTAAAATAATTATTTAAAAATTTAGGTTTGCATCATATCTACCAATATTGGTTGGTTTTGAAATTTATTGTTTAAAAATTTAGGTTTTAATTTTTGCATTGAGTTATCATTTAGTGTTGGGCAAGAGGTTCTATGGCCTATGAGAGAGTTGTCGTTGCTAGTGTTTGAGCACTTATTCTGCAACCTTCATTCGAAGCATCACATAGAGGTTTTGTCATCAAAACATCGACCAACAAATGCCAAAGGGGTGTTTATATATTATTTTTTGTTGAAGTGCATAAATTCTAAGCCAAGGTCACATAGGCAACCAATGCCCAACCTTTGGGGACTAATTTATTTTGCTTGCATCATATCTACCAGTATTTGTTGGTTTTGAAATTTATTATTTAAAAAATTAGGTTTTAATTTTGCGTCGAGTTATCGTTTAGTGTTGGACAAGAGGTTCTATGGCCTATGAGAGAGTTGTCGCCGCTAGTGTTTGAGCACTTATTCTACAACCTTCACTCAAAGAATCACATAGAGGTTTTGTCATCAAAACATCGACCAACAAATGCCAAAGGAGTGTTTATATGTTATTTTTTGTTGAAGTGCATAAATTCTAAGCCAAGGTCACATAGGCAACCAATGCCAACCTTTGGGGACTATTTTTTTTTTGTTTTTTTCTATACCAATTGAAGATGTATCTAAAAATAAATAATGCATTTTCAACTTGACATGTCATCACCTTCTCACCAATTCTTTTATCCATATTAATTAAATAATTTTATAATTATGTGTTTAAGTTAACATTTTTCTATTAAGTAAATAAATTTTAATTAGTTCATATCCTTTTACTCTATTAATTAATTAAATTTTATTTAATTTATTTTCATTTTCCTTCAATTATTAATTTAATATCTTCATCATTTCTCCTCAGTTATTAATTAAGTAATTTTTAATTATCTAGCTAATGTTTTATTTTTCTCCAATATTAATTAAATAATTTTATTATTAATTAATTCATATTTTAGTCCATTATAATTAAATAATATTCAAATTTTATTTAACTAGCTCACACTTCTTTCAAAATTGAATAAAATTCAAATAATTTAATTTTTAACCTTAAATAAATAAAATTAACATTTTATTTATTTTCTCTATGCATTTACAACCCCTTTATCCTTCCATCTCATCAATCCATGTGCTAATTATAGTTCCTACCCTCTCTCAAATTTTCTCATCCAGTGATCTTTCTAATTAATCTCTAACATTGATCAAAGTGTGGCATATAAATAAGACCTTCACTCATTCATTTTCTTTAGCTAGCACTCTTATAATCAAATCTCCTATGCAATTATCTTTGAGCAAGAATATATCACTATCAAGCATCAAGGCTTCATACTATCATGATGATATCAAAGTTATGCTACAAATTATGAGAGAAAATCTACATCAAGTATCAAAGAGACAATGGAGCAATCTAAGGTCTTTCTTGTAGTATTATTGCTTGTCATTTGATTTTATGTATAGATATTAGGCTTTGTTGAGTATGAATTTGTATCATGCATTGCATTGTTTTCATCTTATTTGATTCACATTTCACCTTTTACATTAGCATTAGGAAAATCGCTATCTTTTGATCCAAAAAATAGATTTTTGTAAATGAGTTATCTTTGGAAAAATAGTTTTGTGTAATTTCTAATGGTGTAGATTTTAGATCATTAAATTTTTTGTTGGTATATTTTATTGTTGTTTGAAGTTAGATCCCCCATTTGAACATTGGAGCTCATAATTTTTTTCTAGTATAACCAAATTTCATAGTTCTTGTAGCATTGAAAAGATATTAAGGAATTCTTCTAATCTATCCATGTATTTTATCTAGATTTAGTCCTAGGTAAATTTTATTCAATATTTTAAAATATTGCATTGAGATTGATTATTTGGACATCTAGACACCTTGAAAATTTGTCTTGATTCAAATCTAAAAGATTTCATATCAAAATTTTATAATATATTATTTGTTGAGAAACAAGTGAAGAAAGCTTGCAATATTAACTTTCTTATATGATTACAAATCTGAAATGAACATGTGATTGGACCATTTAACATAAAATAAAATTAATCATACCAAAAGAGACACCAAATTTATGTGGAGAAACCCTTTTGAGAAAAACTCCACCAAAGTTTGAGGGCAAGTATATTATTATTCTTCAAAAGAGAGAACAACACAATAATAAACTTCACTACAGTTGTCCAAATGGTCCCAAAACTACTTGGAAATAATGACCAACTAATGAATAAAAAATTATGTCTTGGCTCCAATTTATAGCCAAATGGGAGATGAAAAACCACTATTGCTTTTTCAAAACAAGGGACCAAAACAATTTGCAGAAACTCATGCCTTGGGGAATAAATATCCAATAGACATAATAAAATAATAAATGACCCTTCAAGTGACTCCTATGGGGGGCAAACCAAAATCCACTTAGTCTTTACACATTTCAAGTGCTCCCTAGCTTGTGGTGAATGTTTAGATCCCCAAATGGACACCTTTTCTTCTCCCAAACTTGGTCTCCTTATGCGTGACCACCCTTCATGTCTCATTATGGACATGGGAAAAAGTGTATCTAATCCATATTGATTTATATTTATCACTTCTTCATGTTCACCTCTTGAAAATGCAATTAAAAATAGTACTATAGTACAAATATTTAATAGTTTTCTCACATGTCCTAGGGAACACTTTCCAAAGAACATGGAGACATATGAATGACTTAGGATTGCAAGGTTAATTTCACCTTATCCTAAGATTATTCATTTTTCTCTCTTGGTGTGTATTTCTCTCATGGTTGAATTAGGTTCATTTGAGCTACTCACTCATCACAATTATTATATGTATGAAAAGTGAAAATGCAAATATTCCTATCCAAGGGTTTGTGGTCTACTTTGGGTGATCATAAACTTGAATATACTAGGGAGTATGATATATTTTATAATACAAGAAAATGTGATCTGGCTATGGTATTGATAGCATTACATGTCTCAAATATCTTGTTTTTCCACATTGAAGAGTGCATTGCACCAAAGAAGTTGTGCGATAAGTACACATGTGTTTTCTACGACTATTGATATTTGTGCTTTACAAATGGAGGCAAAATTGAAATCTCTTTTTGCCGATATATTTCCTACAAATGAAGGTTATTTGGTTAAGTTCAAATATTTTATATCTACATCTATTGGTTATGAGAAAGATAATTCTAATAAAGAATGTACAATCTTGATTTTGACTAGGTTGAAAGGACCACATCTAATCATTTCTTGTACTTTTTCTTCTACCATGGATGCCTTAGGTGAATTATTTAACATGCCTTCTTTTGAGACATTGTATGACCATTTTGTTGGTATGTGATGACTAAACCTGTTGTTGGACTTAAATTTTGGTAACTTTGACAATCGTTGGATAATCCATGAAATTGTACTTTATTCATTGTTGGATAATAGAAGAAAGTGGATGATTGTTTTGTTGTGGATGTAGCCCACATTGAGTGAACCACATTAAATTTATGTGTTTTGAATTTATATTTTGCCTTTTATTTCATATTATAATTAATATTGTTTATTGCTTCAATCCACCTAAAACCTAACATGTTCTACTAGAGATCAAGCAAACGTTATCTAATTAGATGCAATTCCCAAGTTCTATTCATTATAAGCACAAACACTTAAAGGAAATAAGAAATCCAAAACTAAAACGAAATCTAATGAACCTCTCATTTTTCTAAAACATGACAAGCCTAATAAGGAGAATCTCACATGTGCATATTGCAAAAAACAAGGACAAGATGAACATAATTGTTATCATTATCATCATCATCCACATAGCCAGGGACAGTAGGTTTAGATAATGGATTTGATAAGATGAAGGCATCTATAAGTCCCAAGTTAGGGAGACGACTTCTTGATTTTGGAGCCTCACATCAAATTTCTCCATCACAAGTTATGTTTTCTTTTTTTGAGTCTTGTACTTTACCATATATTTTGATGGGTAACAATACATACATGTGTTCTTGTGGGAAATGATCTATTAACATAGGAGATGGAAAATTCAATGGTATACTTTTTGTCCCATCCTTGTTTATTGATCTCATTTTTATCTATCAAATTCACATAGTGGAGCAAGGATATCGATTGCGTTCATAACAAATTATTTTTTATTAGATACTTGGATAGGGGTATGTGCACAAAGATGGTGGTCATAAAAGTGGACACCACCCAAAAAAAACATGAAAAAACAACCAGCGCGTACACAGTTCTAAAATTTGAAATCACCCCGTACACGCTTAGGTTCGTTGTTCCCGAGCCTAAAAAAGATAGCGCATACGCACTGTCTTTAGTAAAGTGAGCGCGTACACGCTGCTTTTAGGAAAGTGAGTGTGTATGCGCTACTTTTAGGAAAGTGAGCGCGTGCGCGCTCATAAGCCCTAAAGAACCGCGTACGCGAGTACCTATCAAAAGCGGTTTTTAAAAAAAAAATAGGTCTTATTTTCCCGTGACCACGACATTTTTTCCTCCATTTCCTCCACAAAACCATGAACAGGCTCTCTCATTTCTCCTCCAAACACTATGGATCAAGGTTAGTTTTTCTTAATTTTTGTCTTTCTTTCCCTTTTATTCAAAAAAAATTATGTTTTGAATTTAATTTCGTTAATTTTGATTAGGTTTTTTATTTTTTGTTTCAAAAACCAGATTCTGATAATCCACAACAAGAACAACAAAATGCACCTCCGAAAAACCCTGAAGAATACCCACAAGATACACCTCTAATTCCTCCTTTTGATCGTACACCTGAAACACACGAAAAATTGATTAATCAGTTAGGGCAAAACACGTCTAAAATAAATAGACTGATTAATAAATTGAAAACATTTGAGCTTGAGCATCATAAATCCCTCACCACTAGCCTAGAAACATTAGCTAGTGGTGCCACAGTGGTTTCCACACAAATTACAAAATGGGGAAACTTTAGGGATAGGTGTCATCAATACTATGTTGATGGGTTATCATACGAGGGAGTAAAAAAAATAATTAGTAAACAACAAATATGTGCCCTTTTTGTTGATCCTAAAACTGGTGAGTCATTACCTATTAATGCAAAGAGGTTTCCCATACATTGGTGTACCAATGTGCAGATGAAGAATCTTTTTTGGCAGAGGTGGTGGATGGTCTTTGATGATCCACCATGTAATAATTATGAGGTGCCATTGTATTTTTTGAGAAAAGTATACTGTGAGTTTGTCCTCAATGTGCGGCCAAACTATTTTGTCATGAGAGAGTTCCATGGTAGAGGTGGCGACTCTACCCAAGATAGACCTTGAGCCCATAAGCGAGTAGCCCCAAAGAGTCATCACCCCCTAGCACCCAAACCCAAGGTGCATCAGGTTATCCCAGTAGAGCTGAAAGAGTTGATGGAGCTACAGACTCTTCAGGTGGCCACAACATTGACTAGTGCCATCATACAACATGGGACATCGTTAGCACACCCTCTTGTACTGGATTATGAGCCATTAGTTGCTCCAGGTGGTGATAGAGAGCCCATTCAACATATGTGTGTCAGTTCCTCGGGGATATGCTCAGGGACGGATGACGAGGCCGCTGCAGATGGATCCACATCTCATTCATGCATGATTTGCGAGAGTAGATGTCAGGCTCGCACAATTGAGGATTTGGTGCTGACAGAGGATTTGATGGACATGGTGTTTGCCCATCAGCAACAGACACACGTGTTGATTTGAATTCATAGAATTTTATATATTAGTCACTTTAAATTTGTAATTACATAAATGAATTTTTATTTATACATCGATTTAAACAGACAAATAACATGCATTTCAGGATGCAGCAACGATATCCCATACTCCTCCTGTAATTACTATAGCTGCAACTTCGATGCCTAAGGTATAAATTTTGTAACATGTTAAAATAGAATAGTACACTTTGAATTCAAAAAAATTACAAGATATACTAAATATCTTTAATGCTTGGTCCAATTTTTGGTTTGTAGGTGTTGATAGGGGACCAAATGTCCCAGATTCATGACATCACGCTCTCAGTGATCGATTTTGGCCTACAAGGTTATACGGTATCATATTTTGTACAACCTTTTTTATGTATTGTTTTGATGGAATATGCAAGTCATTTCATTTTAGATTTTTAAAATTATGTTTAATATATTATCTGTACTAATATCTCATGTTAATTTTATTTTTTTAGGGTACCCCCTCCGCATCTAGGCCTCGTCCTAGGCAAAAGAATTCCTCAAAGACACCAAAACGTGGGAAGAAGGTAATTGAACACATTTTTAGTTGTATAATTGTTTGAAAATGTTGAAATCAAGTCTTAGTTGGGGTTTGTAGATTGATTAGTGTTTTTTGTCTATTTTACATGTACAACGATCATTGAGCTATGTGGATTTGTTGAATGTACCTGATTCGCCTGTGGATCGAGAGAGGGAAGAGGTATGTATCTCTACTTTATTTTCTTGATTTCATGATTATATGCACGTGTACATGTGAACTTGTGATAAATTATAATCTTATAATTTTTTCATACAAGAAATATCCATAGCTACTTCATCAGTGGCGAGCCCTCCTCTGTGCACTAGAGAAGCATCTTAGGATCCAGTACACTTTTGTTTGATATATTACATTAATTATTTTTAACCTACAATACTTATCATTATATTAATTGTATTTAATCTTTGATCATTTTTTGTATAGGTAATAGTGATAGTTTCTCCATTGATGGTGAGCCATCCTCAATCCATTGGAGAAGCATCTCAGGCACCGGTATGTCATTTTTCTCTATAATATAGCTTTTAAGTGTTTTTGATGTATTTATGTTAGTACATTGTATTAATTGTATATTTAATCTACAATATCCCCCTTCGCGGTTCGGCCATAACGTGGATCCTTTTAAGTTTGTCTTCAAGAAAACTCCTAAGAGTGACAAGGAGAGGAGAGAGAAGACATTAGCTTCGAGATCATCCGATGAGGTAATCTACATTTCGATTGCAAAGGAATTATAGTTAAATGCATAGTTATGTTGTTAATTGTGAACTATTTTCTACAAAAGAATTCTAACTTGGCTTTTGAATTGTGGTTTTGTAGCCATCTATAGAGCCGCGTACTGTATCGAAGAGGCTCGATTTTGATGATCCACCATAAGTTTAGGATTATATAGTGTTAGTTGTGGTCATAGAATGACCAATACATGTAGATATATTCTACATTTTTATTGTATATCGATTTTGACATGGCATATGCCACATTTTTCCAATACTTGTGTAGACACTTAAAAATAATTATTTTTAATTCCTCACATAATTAATTAATTAATTATGTTAATTCAAATTCTCCTCAATATTAATTAAATATAATTGATATTGTCACTATAGTATGTGACTGATTTATTTAATAAATCAATCTCTTTCTTGATTCTTCTAAAAGATTAAATCCTCACAAATCTTCCTCTTGGCTAATTAATTTCAATTAATTAGTTAACCTACATAATTCCTACAAACCATCTTCTTAATTCATCATTAACCTAATAAAGTCTTCTAGAAACTCCCTAAACTCACTTAACCTTATTCTTCTAATTTTTAATTCCCTCCACTCATTCTCTCTCCTAGTCAAATCCTCCTACAAATCCTAATCCCACTTAACATTTCCTCTAATCCCCCTCCTAATGAGTTGCTAATGGCTAATCATCATGATTATCCATGAAGTCAACTCCTTGTCCCTTCCATCCAACCACTAGCTTTTAATGCTCTTTTCCTAGGTGAATGTGAGATCTTCAAAATCTCACAATCCTCTAGGCATCTCTTCTCCCAAGGAATTTTTAATTCCTTCTTATTCCTCCAATCCCCATGATTATCCCTTTTTGGATAATTTTAAATTCCTCCTCCCCATTCTTCAAGGAATTTCACATCCCTTGCTCCTCTCAAGGCACATTGGGAAGTCTTCCCAATGCACTTTGCTCTTCTCAAGGTACCTTGGGAAGTCTCCCCAATGTACCTTGAGGAGTGTGGAGACAAGAAATACCTTTAAGGCATATCTCTTGGTCTCCACACCCTCTCTTGGGCCTTGTGTGAGCTCACAAGAAATCCTAGCCCTTCATCTTGAATCCATCCTAGCCATCCATTATTCCTCTCCTCTTCCTATAAATTGAGGACTCCATCCCTCCATTCTTCATCTCCAAGTTCAGTAATCTTATGCTGCCCTTTTGAGCCTAGGAAAATCATTTTAGCATCCTTATCATGTCAAAATCATCCTACATCCACACTTAATCATCTCATTTCCATCATCCTCCAAGATCCATCTCATTTGTGCACAACATTGGAGAGCCATCCACATCAAGCAAGAAAGAGGAGCACATCAAGTGGAGAATCATCCAAGGGCGCCTTCACTTCATCAAGCTCCATCTGAAGGAGAAGGTAAAAGGATTGTGTGAGGTATATACATTTTCATTATTCATGTTTTCATGCATTTCAAATTATGTCTTTGGTTTCATATACTTCCATGTTTGATTTGCATGCTTATTAACTAATCCACCTCACAGGTCTTTTTCCCCTGTTCAACTTGTATTGACTTGGCAGACATGCCTTTTTTTGATATATATATATATATATATATATATATATATATATATATATATATATATATATATATATATATATATATATATATATATATATATATGTTGATATTCGATCTAATAAATGTGTATTGAGTTCATTATTGTGTATTCGTTGTATTTTGTGGCTATCCTTTTATAAAGTTAATTGAACATTTGCCTATATAATCAACAATATGAATATAAACAACACAAATCTATGATATAAAACATTGCAATCGTGGAATATGATTTGATAAAAAATTTAAAATGTCGAATTAACCCTACAAAACTCCTTATATAACTTGAATTGCTCATCTAACCATCAAGATCTATGTGTATGCATTATGTACTTATAAACTAGTTTCTCTTGAAACATTTTCATAAATTCAGCTACACATATATCATTTTTCACTAGCTCACATCTCTTCAAATCTTTTCCATCTTTAACTCCATATGTGACTGTCTTGTATTTTCCAAAAGAAACTAGTTTCCTACCAATTTCATGTGTGCTCTCTAAATGTACACATCTTGGTAAATGTTGCAAACCACCACATATAGCACAAGAACCTTCCAAACAAGGCATCTTATAATAAATGCAACCATCATGTCTATTACATAGCAGACTCGAAATAAATTTTCTTACCGACTTAGGAGGTGCTTGTATATTGCATTCTTGCAAAACATCATTTGTGTGAAAAGTAGAACAAATATGACAAAAAATATCATAGTGCATGGAAAATTCAATAATCATCCTACAACAACACGTGGTGCGTACATGATTAATCTTAATATAAAACGTTTTGGCCATTTCAAAAAACTTTTGAGAAATTCTTATTTGAGGAAACTTTTGAAGGAATCTTTCATAAAATTTTGTTTGACTCATATCCAAATAGTGTTTGGCATGTGGCTCACGATTTGTAGACCCGATTCACCTTTTAACAACATCTCTTTGGTTGGGTGAAACTCTTGTGTTGTCATGCCAAAAAATTTCAATTAATGTTCTTAGTGCATCAACCACAACCTTGTCTTTGCGTGGTAGTCTACCCGAGAATTCCCAAAGAGAATTATTGTTAGTTTCCTCTATTTTTTCTCACCTCTGTGATGCTTTACTTAATGTTGTTCTACTAACGTTTAATGACTTACTTGTTTTGCTTATCAAATGATCTTTTTTTATTTTCTTGCTCATTATGGTTGATGTTATGACACATTGAGTAGTATTAGAATCTTTAGTACGTGATTTTGAACCAATAGCTTGATATGCATCAAATAGATTTATCACAATAATTCTTTCAATGTTACTTTCAGATGATCTTAGGCCTAGAATTTTCATTGTCTCTCTAAAATTCAATTTTTTTATCATTTGAACAATCAATTTACATCTTGCAGTTTGATTTAAGTTTTCAAAATAATTTTTCCATATTCTTTTAACCATTATCCTACAAGTTCGTTCATTCATTTTATTGGGCATTGGCTTCAATATATTCTCATCAATGTCAATTAGATACTTTGGTTTCCTACGAATGATTCTAGGAGGTGTTAACATCGGTGCATTGTGTACATTCAATTCATCAAACAGAGCAGGTGTATGTTCATCATTTAATTGATTATTCAATGTGGTATCTTCTTCAATTGCATTAGGTTCATACGGTAAATCAAATGTCTCTTCTTCAATTGCACTAGGTGCATTATGTTCATTTGGTAAATCGAATTGAGATGTTGAGGATGACATACCTTCTTCTCTCATTGTTCTTATGTCATATAATTTCTTCATACGTTGCCTTTGTCTTTTCTTTTTAGCCTCTCGTTGTTCCATCGTAATTCCTCGCTTGTTCTTTCCCATGGTTGATATATGTTGTCCTAAATAGAATCATATTACATATATAAGTAAACAAAAGTTCATAAATAAACAAATAACCATAAATATGTATCTTATCATTTTTTTTTGAATCGGAACTATTAAACAATCACAATAATATTGACAAAACTAATAGGAACAACAATTCAATAATTTGAAATCATGCAAAAACAAAAAAATCACTAACTTCTATGTATAAAATAGTGATAGAAGTGCAAACACAGTTGTAGTGAGGCCTTCAACGACCTCAAAAACTTATTTTGAGGCCGTTGAGGCTCTTGGGAAAATAAAACTATGCCTAAGTACCCTATACGCAGTATATTAATAACTGCATGTGCTTTGTTAGTCCCTAAAATGTTGGAAAGCCCAACGATATTTTTTTTCACCCTGTACATACTTAGAACTCATAACTAGCGCATACATGCTCCTACGCCTTAAAAATGTTATGGCAGGGCAGCGAACTAATAGGCTCAGTACCCCATACACGCTATTTGTAGTAAAGAAAATGTGAAGGAAAAGGGAGAGAGGGAGAGAGAGAGAGAGAGAGAGAGAGAGAGAGAGAGAGAGAGAGAGAGAGAGAGAGAGAGAGAGAGAGAGAGAGAGAGAGAGTGTGGGGGAGAGGGATGGGATATGGAGGAAGGGAGAGAGAGAGAGAGAGAGAGAGAGAGAGAGAGAGAGAGAGAGAGAGAGAGAGAGATTCGGTATGGAGGAAGGGAGAAGGGGAGAGAGGGAGAGAGAGGTAGAGGGGGGGAGAGAGAGAGAGGGAGAGGGGGGGAGAGGGAGAGGGAGAGAAGAAGAGAGAGAGGGATGGGTTATGGAGGAAGGGAGAAGGGGAGAGAGGGAGAGGGAGAGAGAGGGGGAGAGAGGTAGACAATTCACATACATACACACATATGTGTGTATATATATATACTTAATTTATTACATATTATTATACATATATATATATAAATATTATATATTATATATAAATTATATATTATATGTATATACACATATTATTTATACAATATCATATTATACACACTCCCAAATTTTAAACAAAAGTAGCTCGTACACCCTGTTTATAGTAAAGATAGAGCGTGCACGCTTCTTACACCATAAGTACCCCATACACGCTTTTTATACCATAGGTACCCTGTACATGCTTTTGACTATTTAGGCTTGGAAATAGGCCTGGATGACAATGTTAGGCCCAATATGGAAAGCTAATGTACTGAGAGGGGAGGGGTGAATCAGTACTCCAAAAACTCTTGACAACAATATCTTTATTGTTATGAATAAAATAAAAACTGCTGCTACATAACATAAAGCTAAAACAAATAAATAACAATCATACATGATTCACTCCATAACTCATTTATTTTGGTCACGTAGAAACTCTTGGTTAGAGAGAAAAATTGTGGTGGGGATGGCACCCACAACTTCACTACTGCAATAATAAAGAGTGCTCGGTTAGAGCTACATGTTCAGCTATTTCTGATAGCTTACCCTGTTAGGAGTATAAAGATCTTTAGATCTACCTTGATAAAGGATTTTACAACACTTATTCTAAATGATGTACCTGGTTAGAGGCTTTACAATTTATAGACTTAGTTAGAGTCTTTTACCTTGTTAGAGGTTTTTCTTACAACTCGAAATATTACAATCAAATCTTTACAAATTATCTGCAACTTTACATTTGAAATGTTATAGCAGATTCTATGTGCTCAAAATGATATTACCTTGCTTATAGCATACCTCGGTAATACATATATTAACTCAGTAAACCCTTTCTGTTTACTCTGTTCCTTGACTGTTCTTTGAAATCCTTCTTGGTGACCTCTGTGTTTCTCTGTCAACTGTAACAGTCATAACACTTTGTGATATCTCATGATTTTCCTTTTTGTATATGTCTTGCTTCACACACACATGCACATATATACTTGCACATATATCCAATCCTGAATTCATGTTGTATAAATAGATCTCTTATGTCGGTGATCTGGTCCATGCTTCGATCTTACAAACATGATTTCTCGAATGAATAACTATGCAAAATATTTCATTGGTTAGATGACCTCAAAATCATACACAATCCTTAAGTGCAATTTCCAATGTGATAATGGTTCTATGTTCCTCGATCTTGTAACACGTTTCCACATGTGTGTCTAGGTTCAGTGAATCTGGTAACACGTTTCACTCGGTGTATCATTATTGATGCTCGGTAGACATGGAATGATACTCGGTAGAGTGTTCGGTGTATACTACGCTCTGAGACTACTTTCTTCTATAATCGACTTCACTATGCTTACTGACTGAAAGATTCAGTAGAAGTTACCAGCTAGACTATATAGAATAACTTTGAACATAAGACTAATGGCAGTCTTAGTAAGTAGTAACAATCTCCCCTTTTGACATTAGTTGAGATGTTTGACAAAAACTACTTTCAAAGTTATAACTCAAAAATCTATATACTTACAAAATTTGACTAAACTATCAATATATACATTTGTCAATGAAATAGTATATTCAGATATACTCCCCTTATCACTATACTGTACAAAACTTTTGATTTTGCATGCTCAATGATCAATGTTCTATGTGCTGCTCTTGTTCATTGCTTACTGCTCTGTTCACTGCTCGGCTCGGTATACTCCCCTTGTTTACTACATTCCCTTGTATACTTTGATATGATACTCACTCCCCCTTTTTGACAAACATCAAGACTTAGTTACCATTCGATGGTGGCAACTGGTCAAAAATGGATTTGTACTTTGTCTTTGCATCGATAAGGGCGGCAGAGAGGGCATCCTTAACACTGTCCATAAGTGAATTCTGAGCTGTAATGTCAACTAATAGTGAGATTAGGCCATCTAAGGTGCTTCCCTCTTGCTGAGTGGATAGGGAGGTAGCTTTGTTGATCTGTTCTTGAACAGATGAAAGATGAGGAATGAATAATGTTTGAAGTGTCATTATGTCCATCCTTATCTTGTGTTCTTCATTCCTTAGTTCCAATTGTTGAGCCATGAGCTATTGAAGCTTGGTATAAAATTTTTGAATGGAATGTGGCTTAGTGGTCAACTTATTGGAGAGATCAGTGATCTCTTTCTCAATTGCTTCTATTTTATTTTTGATATCTTTAATGAATAAAGAGAATGTACAGAGTTTCTGAAATAAATAAAGAATGTGCTTGAGTTGAGGGGACAACTCAGCAATAAATTTGACAAGTTTAACTTTTCCAATAGCAATAGCTTTCTGTACCTCTTCAATCATTTTTGCAGTGAGCTCTTTGTCCTTTAACTTGCTCAAATATTCAGATGCATCTACTCCAGATGTCTCTATCTGATTGAGGAGTTCATCCAGTTGAATATGGATGGCTGCATCTGTTGACATTGTAGCTGCGGGTAGCATATATGATAATAGTGTCTTTACCTTCTGAAGTACTTTCTTTTTCTTTTGTATGGCCATTTGTTTTTCCTGTTCGGCCTTTGCTTTGCATAGTTCACCAAATTCAATGAGTGCTTTCCCTTTTAATTTGGAAATATCAACATTGGGCAACACAATTGGTTTTGACAAATCTAATTTGAAACTATGCTTTTTCATCTTATTTTCTTTACCTTTCATCGGTTGGACTAAAACAATAGCTTGTGAGGCTTGGTGACCCTCGGTAGGTTGCTCGGTAGAGGCAACACTTTGGTCGGTTCCTTTAACCTCTTATGTGTCCTTTGGTGTCTCCTTCGGTGCTTCAGTGCTTGGGGTCTCAGATGTAACATTTTCAGTGTTAGGAGGATCTTGAGAGGTCTGTTCCCTGGTGGCCTGAGGAGTAGCTTCTCCTTCTGTAGACTTGTGAACCTCTGCACCTTGTTCGGTATCTTGAGGGGCCTCAGTTGCAGTAGAATGAGTGACCGGAGGATAAGGCTAAACTTGTTCCAAAACTGACTCACTGGATACCAGTTTTGCATAGGCATTACCTTCTATCATTTCCTATTCAGGTGCCTCGGTGTCCATGATGTCTTCATCAATTTGTATGGTGTCAGCAGGGTCTTGCTCAGTGACATCAGGATCTTGCTCGGTGATATCAACAATTTCAACTGTAGCTTGCTCACCAACATCCTTGATTCTAAATATTTCCTGCCACTTTTCTTTTGTCTCATTTTCTACTTTAATATACAGACCATTCATTAGTTTTAAGGCTCTTTGTTTGATGAGGAACTTTGTGTAGTAGGTTGTCAGATGTTCTTTTATTTCAACTACCGACATGTCTGGAAAGAGATGTACCAGACTTCTTTCTCTAATCTATTTCTTTGAGTGCATTGCATATTTCCACCTGTTATCAATATGCAAATATAATTCATTTGGAAGTGACTTAGATAATTCCAATGGAGCCAATCGGAATTTCAATAGTGTGCAGATGACAGCTTCTTCTATTTGTTTCTTTTCATCATCAGATTTGGTTTCATACTTAACATATCTGAATCCTCCAAATCCACCATATTCTTTCAAGTTAGCACATAAATTTTAACACTATGTACATTTACCTTCTTCCTCTTGACAATCTGAAATTTACTTGCATCTTCAGATTCGGTGTCACTAGACTCTTTTGCCAAAATGAGTCTCCAAGTAGATTTCTTGTAAGTTTTTGTTACCTTGGGAACAACAACAGTCTTTGGTTTCTTACTTAGTGACACTGCAGATGCTCTTGTGTTTGGGTGCTTTACTGAGGGAGTTGGTGATGCCTTTGATGTGTCCCATTTCTTCCTCTTCAGAACTTTCCCTTTAGGCAACTCAGTGCTTAGTGTAATAGCAGCCTCTTGGGCTTCTCATTCCTCCTCGGTGATTGCAAGTGTGCCCTTGACAGGTGTGGAGGAAGAACCTTCTCCAAATTTCTCTGATAGCACCTTGATCATCTTTGTTGCTTTTCTTGTAGCTTTTGGTACTACAATGCTCATCTTTACTTTCTCTTTCACTTCTTCATATGTTCCATACCTCAGCTCAGTAGCATGCCTTGGTAGTGTAAGAAAGGCATCTATTTGTTGTTGTGTGATGTCAAAGTCAACCTCATAACCCATAGGTGGCAAAGATTGAGTTCTTGGTTCCACAACATTCACATAGTAGTAGTCGGTGTCTACTTCAAAACATATGTCATCTTTGTATTTTTCCACTAGCTGGTGTGGAATTCTATACCTGTTATGCATCTTCTCTTGAAACTTGCTGAAATAATCATCCATAATATCATTGAAGTTGTCACCTAGACGTTTGATAAAGTCATTGATTTGATGGGTGACTGGTCAGTGTAGCTCCCAAACTACTTTACCGATTGTTGGAAAGAATTTTTCAAAATAGAAAAATATGCATAATAACAGTGATCCAAACTTTAGTGTATTGGCCGAGTTGTTCTTCTTCGGCTTCCTGATGGTGTTCAGATTCTCAAACAGGTTTTTCAACAATACCTCACATAAATCAATTTTCATGCCTTTCTTCACAATTTTATAAGCTAAGTCTACTGTTGCACAGGGTACACTATTTTCCCTTGCGGATTGGAAGAAACAATAACCTATTACTCCAATGGAAAACTTTAGCTCTGCATCAATGACATTATTCAATTTTAGTCCTCTGCAATCTGATTCTACTCCGGTTAAACTGATCAATTCCTTCTGTGATATCATTTTCTGAGCTCGGGCATGATCATAAATAGGGTAACCGGTGATTAGATGAATGATTTCCTTGGTGATTTTGAACGGTTGCTCCTCTAACCACATGAAATCATCGTGAACTCTACTCTGAACAAACTTGACCCACTGGGGTTTGAAGACATGGGGATAGGTTAGGGCTTCAGTCAATCCCTTGATCTTAATGTGCTCATACTTGCTATCCAATTTCCCATCGGTGCACAATTCATCATAGGTGTCTTTGATTTCAACATGACCTAGTTCTTCAACTCGACATTTGGTGAAGAATTTGACATCCTCAACTAGTAAAACTCTATCCGAGATGAGTGAAAATGATGTTTTGTCATCCGGTTCTGATGCTACTTTGGGAGTTAGAGAGTATTTTAGTGAGGGCTTTTCAACATTCTTAACAACAATGGGTTCTTGGATCTTTGATGCCATTGTAGATTTTAGATAGAAATTATCAAAAGATCCTTAGGGTTTGAAAAATTTCAAATGACAGACGCTTTTCCTCTTAACAAATATGAAACAGAAATCTTCAACAGATATGATCGGTAAACCAGCTTAACAATGCATTGAGATTGATGTAAATACCTTGAATTTCACTTAGGAGGTGGTTTGATCACCTTTGATTCGCTTTGCTCTGATTTCTTGAAAACTTGGTGAGTGAAAAATGATCGCGTAAATGCTTTAAGTACATAATATGCCTTATCGAGCTTCGTGTAGGTTAGGTCAAAAACATTAAATGCATTCGGTTCCCCTAAACCGATTTACTCTCCTTTTTCCGCTTTAACCGAGTAGCCAGATTTCCTTCATTTACTGACTAGACAGGCTTCCTGTAGTTACCAACTTGACAAGATTCCTTTATAGTGCTTCAAAAGACTTTGATAGAATTTCAAACTTACTAATACATCTTAGTTATGCAGATTTTGAATTAAGTATATAATAAAATAGGAACTGTTAAGATTTGACCTTTGAGAGAGTGCAGTCCCTTCATACCTTTACCAATTAATTTGGAATAGGTGCACCTAACTCGGTAGGTAAGGTGCTTTCTTCATTTGACACAATTTCCTTCTTTTTCCAAATCATCTGTAATTTTTCTTTTATTTCCTCAGTGTCTCCTCTAGGTTGATCTCTGCAATCTCCAGCCAAGTGTCTAACTTTGTGACAATGAAAACATGTCATACCGAGATTTCTCCATGATCTTCGGTTGTTCATTCCAAACCTTATAAAGCAGTTGGCACTTATATGTCCATATCTTCCACAAGATTCACACCATATCCTTGTATTGTAATCCCATGGTACTGCAGCATATGGTCGGTAAGGATCTGTGTGAGCTTGGTAACCTCTAGCATTTGCTCGGTGTGCAGACCACATATAGTTCTTTTGCTTAAGCCAACACTTCTCGGTAATATGTCCATATTTATTGCAATTTTTACAAAACCCTTTGAATTTTTCCTTCTGATAATTGTTAACAGTCTTTGTCCTACATTGGTTAGATGTGTGACCATATTTATTGCAATTGTAATAATAACCATTAGACTTAGTGACATTCGGTTGCTTACCTTTTCTGATTTGGCACATGTTGGTAGTATGACCTTGATTTCCATAGTAGTTGCATATAGGCTTCTTTCTTTTGATGTTCTTCTTGTTTCCAGCTGGCTTTGATGATTCTCTTCTCTCGGTAGTATGAATTCCCTTCTCGGTAGAGTCTTTTCCTTTGTGACCGAGTCCTGCATCTTTGTTGGGTCTTGTTGTATTCAGTTGCTCATCCAACATCTTTGATGCTTCATAACTCTTCTTCGGTATTTCTTTGGATTTCTTTTCTATTTCAAGTTCATCAGTCAACCTTGATACTTCAAGTTTTAATGCTTGATTCTCATCATCTTTCAGATTTGCTTCATGATGTGCATAACCTAGTTGATCTGACAGATTTTGTTGAATCTTAGTCAATCTTATGATTTCATCATTCTTTTCAGATACTAATGCTTCAAGTTGTTGTTTCTCTCTTTCTAGATCTCTTACTTTATCCTCGGCTGTCCTCAATGCATCAAGATTTTTGGTCATCTGTGTGCTGAAATGCTCATGTTCTCTTTTCATTTCTTTTAGCTGATCAGTCAGTGCTTTGTTCTTTTCTTTCAACACTTCAATCATTTCTTCAGTCTCTTCAGACATACTGTTCTCAGATGATGTCTCAATTTGTTCTACTAACTCTTGAGAGTCCTGCAAATCATCAGATAATCTCCTTCTAACTTTCAATGATTTTTGCATTTGTCTTTGCATGTCTGCAATCACTTGATTAGCATGATCCAACTCTTCTTGCAGATACACAATTCTCCGAGATTGTTTATAGCCTTCCATTGATAAGATCTTTCTCTTTAGGCAGTTAAACCCTTTTCCAAGATTGAAGCTCTGATACCAATTGTTAGGCCCAATATGGAAAGCTAATGTACTGAGAGGGGAGGGGTGAATCAGTACTCCAAAAACTCTTGACAACAATATCTTTACTGTTATTCATAAAATAAAAACTGCTGCTACATAACATAAAGCTACAACAAATAAATAACAATCATACATGATTCACTCCATAACTCATATATTTTGGTTACGCAGAAACTCTTGGTTAGAGAGAAAAACTACGATGGGGATGGCACCCACAACTTCACTACTGCAATAATAAAGAGTGCTCGGTTAGAGCTACATGTTTAGCTATTTCTGATAGCTTACCCTGTTAGGAGTATAAAGATCTTTAGATCTACCTTGCTAAAGGATTTTACAACACTTATTCTAAATGTTGTACCTGGTTAGAGGCTTTACAATTTATAGACTTAGTTAGAGTCTTTTACCTTGTTAGAGGTTTTTCTTACAACTCAAAATATTACAATCAAATCTTTACAAATTATCTTCAACTTTACATCTGAAATGTTATAGCAGATTCTATGTGCTCAAAATGATATTACCTTTCTTATAGCATACCTTGGTAATCCATATATTAACTCGGTAAACCCTTTCTGTTTACTCTGTTCCTTGACTGTTCTCTAAAATCCTTCTCAGTGATAGTCATAACACTCTGTGATATCTCATGATTTTCCTTTTTGTATATGTCTTGCTTCACACACACATGCACATATATCTAATCTTGAATTCATGTTGTATAAATAGATCTCTTATGTCGGTGATTTGGTCCATACTTCGATCTTACAAACATGATTTCTCGAATGAATAACCATGCAAAATATTTCATTGGTTAGATGACCTCAAAATCATACACAATCCTTAAGTGCAATTTCCAATGTGATAACGGTTCTATGTTCCTCGATCTTGTAACACGTTTCCACATGTGTGTCTAGGTTCAGTGAATCTGGTAACATGTTTCACTCGCTGTATCATTATTGTTGCTCAGTAGACATGGAATGATACTCGGTAGAGTATTCGGTGTATACTACGCTCTGAGACTACTTTCTTCTATAACCGACTTCACTGTGCTTACCAACTGAAAGATTCAGTAGAAGTAACCTACTAGAATATATAAAATAACTTTGAACTTAAGACTAATGACAATCTTAGTAAGTAGTAACAAACAAAGCTACGGTTTGGAAGTTTGATTTCCCTCCATTTCCCTCCCTTTTGATGTGTTGTAATTTATCAACTTGGTTTCTTGATTTTTTCATCATTACGTTTACCCTTCATCAAGTGGGTATTTCTAAAATTGCCACCATATTTTTACCCATCCTCTGAGCTTTCTAACCATATAATTTTTATAAAATTTGAACAACAATAACATATTATTGTTAAATTTCTTGTACCAGTGTCTCCATAGTTCTCACAGACATACGTGCACCATTTTTTTAATAACTTTTGATCTACTTATACAAATTTTAAAAACTTTATATATTATTGTAGTGCACTTGATTCTTTACAATTTAAAAAAATAAAATTGTATTTTCAATTTTTTTAGTGCAACTTATGCTTCACGCACAAATAGGTACCTAATTTTCAGGATGTGCTTGGTTGGAAAAATCATAAAAAATAAAATAATAAACAAAAAAATACACATCTTCTAGTGCTCACTCTTAACTATCTTTTTGCCAAAGGATTTGTCAAAATACTAAATCTAACTATGACTTTTTTATGCGCACGTCAAACACTATGTTATGTTTTTTAGAAAAAATTAGGGTTTTTTTTTCGTGCGTGAAGGATTTGACCCCCTTAATCTTATCCAATTTTGTAAAAGTTTAGTAGTTTGGAAACTAGATTCAGAGTACTACAATATTTGTTGTTTTAATATCTTCATATCGTGAGTGGATGACTTTCAAATTTTGCCTCCAAGTTCAGGTTCACCTGATTTCAAAAAAAAAAAAAAGTGTCCACTTATACCCCCCTTTTTCACCACCATCTTTGTGCACTTGCCCATAGTAGATATATCATTGCGGTTGGGATAGTTGATCATACATTTAAATTGTATACCTTATCATATTTTTCTTTAACGATAATGTAATTCTTTTGGCTAGTATCCATACTCTTACATCAACTATGAACTATATTTATAAAGAGAAGTTTGGTCAGATGAACCTCTTGTGTTCTTGAGACTTATGTTGAGATTCCATGTCCTCCACCTCCTAATACTTCATATTTAAGAGTGATCATGGCTTCCAATACTTTAGTTTAATGAGATGATCCTTGTATTTTAGATTCAACTTTATGGGATGAGTACTTTACAAGTATATCAAATTGTTTTGTGATTCTCATATTGCAGATTTGGAGGACACATTTAAGGGGTTATCTCTATTTTTTATTTATTTATTTATTTTATTTACAAAACAACTATTGTCATAGCATCATTATTTTTTGATATTTATGTTCATGAGTTTCCATGTAGTCTTGATTTGTCATCTTTATAATTGGGATAGCACGTGATTTTGTTGTGGCATACTCTAGCATGGAAACACTTGATTAGTTTTCAAAGACACCCATCATGAGGATTCTTCCCCATCTTTCTTCTTGAAGTCGGATTTTCATCTACATTCACCATTGGAGTTGTTTCTTCCAAAGGAGAGACATGTTTGTAGGCATTGATGTAATCCTTGGGGTATCATGTTGATTCATCCATTCGTTACTTATTTTGCCACTTGTACATGTTTTTTTACTTACATTCTCTCTTTTGGTGAGAGGTTTTTCCCCACGGTGTTTTTCCCAATTCTATTTTGAAAGATATTTTGTAAACATGTATCTAACATGGCTTAGTAGTTGGCAAGAATCCTTCTATCACATTTTTATATTTGCATTTTTCTACTTCTCCCTAAGTTCAAATTAAGGGGGGTTTTGGTGTCAACAAGGTATATTACCTAGCTATTTCACCTAGTAGGTCCTATTCATAAATGTTCACATATTAAGTTTACTTAGGAGACTATAAATATTTCTAGAAGGTACTAGTTGTCATGTGATATTATCACTATTTGCCTCGTCATAGGATTAAAATATTTTTCATGCTCTTGTCTAATCCACCTGTCAACCTTTCCTATATAAGAAAGGTCTCATATGTACATTATATATCCATTGTATCAATATAATCATTTGGCATCCATTATTGAAAATTATGTTCTTAATTTTCTCCCTCTTGTAGAAGGAAGTTTGTTTACAAATGATCCTAGTAGCTTGAGTCTTGGGTGACTCTAACAAATAATGCATTTAATAACTAGTGGAATAGTAGGCCATGTTTTGAGGATTTGATTCTATATTGTTTACTACATATGATATAGGCATTTTTGTTTTCATTTTTATTCTAACAATATAAAGTACTCACTCCACTTTTTCTTTAATAATAATATTTTCCATGTTTTTATGATATCTACTCCAATATGAAAGGATATCAGAGGAGAACTCATGTTGCAATTAGATTTAAAATAAATCTGTTATGATATTTATTCATTTTGACTATTAAATATTTAATGGATTGGAAAGATGCATAATGCAATGGATCCCAAGTCATCATGATCTATGGCTCATGAATTTATTAACATACTTTATTTAATAATGCATCACACTTCATAAATAATTGGTTGATATTGTTACAACTCAATGCAACCTAGTTAGTTGCAAAGCCAAATGTGCCAATAATATGATTCAATATGGAGAATCCATGAGATGATTTACCTAAATTTTTTGTATATCATTGTTGTTACTAATAAAAAAAGGCATTTAGAAACATTGTTTGAAGCTTAAGATTGTTCAACATGAGTTTGAGGAGATAATGTGCTCCATATATTCAAGATTGTTAAGAAATCACCTAATATAAGGATACCATGCACCATAGTATTTTTTTCTTAATTTAAAGAGAAAAGATTTTCATTCATAGTCATGTATTTAATATGTCAAATACATATTAATTTTCATTTTTTGATTGTCTTGTAAATACAATTTGTTTTAGAAGAGACTAGGAATATTATTTATGTTTGAAATAGTTTGAGTTGCAATGCAGGATTAGTGTCAATATTCTCATTTACAAAGATGCATACAATTTTTGCATGCATCATTTCTTGGAATACCTCACATAACTTTGATAAAAGATTGCTAAAATTATCAAATTAATTAGGATAATCACCTACTTAATTATCTCTAATTAGGTCATATATTACTTTATTACATTTAATCTATGTTACACATTTAGATGTCATTGTTGTCATTGATGTTAAACCTTTGTCAATCTCATATTGCCCCGTTTTTTATTGGTGATCCGAATATTGGATAGGATATGTTGGTGATTCATGTGTTTTGTTCTCTTGACATTATGTTGATAAGAAAATATGGAATGACGTGTCAATATATTTTCGGAGGTCTAGTGTTCTTCACTTGGTCCAGAAGTACTATTGATTTCTCTAGAGGAACCTATCATGGACTGAAATAAATATTTGTTATGGATATATCTCAAGATATTATGTTTGGTTGAGACAGATGTTATAGTTCCCTTGGATGAACCACTTTATTTGTTTTTGGTCTGGGATAAGCAGTGTGTTGCATAGAACAATTTTTTGTGGTACTGGTTTGTGCTTTTTGGTTTGAGCTGTTGGTTGCAAAATATTTTTGATATTAGTTGGAAGCAGTGCTGACTTGGTACATATCTCTTTTACCTTCTAATAATATATTTTTAGTTCGATTCTATATACATGTCACATACATGCTTGGTCGACCTAGTGATAGTTGTTCTTGATCTGATTGGTATATATTGATTGTAATAGATGTGGATTATATAGAGAGAGAATGGGAAAAGTGGAAGTAATGTGAATGCAGAATGGATAGAAGACTGATAAATGTGAAGTGAGTAAGAGTAGTGGTTTGAAGGTATACAGAGCAGTTAGATGAGTATATTCAGTGAGCTATTTTCCACCTTTTAACAAATGCATTTTGTGTACAATTCAATCTATTATTCTTATTTCTTTATGAGATCAGTTTTGTATCTTTCCTCGAAGAAGTGATCTTCAATAGAGCAATTCCCTCTTTTGTATCTTGTCTGAGGTTGTGTGTCTTAGTCTACAAGTCCAGAGAAGTAAGCTCTTTTGGGTAGGAAGCCTTCTCTATTTTAAAATTGTTGCTATATCTTGTGAGTTTAATTTTCACTATGGCTTTTTCAAGTTTGGGTTTTCCACATAAAAATCTGATGTCATTGTGTGGATGTTTTTGTTGTTATTGCAATTTACTTTCTTCTCATTAATGTTGATGAATGATGAAAGTTAGAAACTCTTTTAAAATTTGATAATATTTTTTAAAATTTTGATTAACCCCTCCCCCCCCTTAGCCTCTGGTAGTGTTCAACAATTGGTATCAGATTTGTGGTTCTTGAAGAATCAACTTAACCGTTGAGGTAGATCTTGGATCTTGAACACTATGTTTGAAAAGGAATTGAATCAGACTGAATGGAATGCTGTGGATAGAAAAGTTAACATGGAAGGTGAACTGAGATTGTCTCTAGTAGATCTAGATGATAGCAGTTGAAAAGATTTCTTTTTTAAGAACCTCGTTGGAGAGAGGAAAGAAGGTTATTAATGAATTTGAAGCTAAGCTCAATGAGAAGACCAAGGAATGTGCAAATCTTGTTGAAGAAGTTGTCAAAATCAAGGAGGAATTGAAAATCGCAAAAGATAAGATTGATAATAGGTTAAAGCTCAAAGGTGGCAGCGAAGTATTGGATGCATTTCTAAAATCTCTGAGACAATAAAGATAAGAGTGGACTTGGCTTTAATGAAGGTGAAAACTCTGGAAATGACAAGGGAAAAGAAAAATTTAAGGATAAAGTTCAAAATAACTGAAGTTTAATAAATTTTCAAAGAGCTTCTCCTTCTCCTATAAGGTATTCTTATTTTAATGGTAATTGTTTTACTTGTAATAGATTAGGACATAGAGCTAGTGAATGCAAAATTCAGAACATAAACTAGTCAGATGGCATGAGATGTTTTTCTTGCAATAAGTTTGGTCATAAGGCTACCAAATGCATAAGTAGAGTAATGAGGAATGGATACCAAAATTTAAGCTATGTTCATAAATTTTAATAGAATATGCAATTCTTGCAAAACATATGGATACAAAGTTGTTGAGTGCAGGACAAACATAAACTTTGGGAACATCAAGATGAATGATAGAAAATCTCAGAAAGGTCTAATATGTCATAGTTGTAATAAAATGGGTCATACTACGAGAAATTGTAGAAGCGAAACAAAAAGATCTAATGGTTCAGAAAGGAAAATTGACATCAGTAAAGAAAAGGAGAAGATGGTGATGAAATGGGTGAAAAAGACATATGTTGAGATTAAAGATAAGACTGTGGATGGATTTGCACCTTCTGTGGGTGAAAACCCTTCTTCCAGTAATTAGCTCAAACACTTGTGTCTAAGGGGGAGATCTTAAAAGAACATCTTGCATCCCCTATTGGATTGGTGTTGGGTTTCTCTCAGCACTACAGATGTGTGGAAGTGTTTTTCAGTGAATTTTAAGCAACTTTGATGTTTCGAGATATTTTTGGCAATTGCGAGTGTACAATATTTTTGGAAAACCCTAATTAACAATTATATATTACTTATTCAAAAGTTATTTGTTCAAATGTGATCGAAGATCAATAGAGCACAAGGAGAAGTGAAGAAGAATTGTTCAAGGTGTTTCTCTTGTTTGAATCTTTTTCAAGATGGTGAATCATAAAATTATCAATAACAATGAAAACAATAGACCTACTTCAGAATTTAGACCTTTTATTTGGCGTCAAACGATGAAATTGGAGCATTTATAATAAAATTATCAATAACAATGAAAAGGCTAGATCTTTTATTTCGGCGTCAAACGAAGAAATTGTGGGGTTATTCCCGATAATGCGGTATGTAAGGAAAATATTTTTAGTAATATTTATGTCCCATGGAAGAATACGATCATAGAAAACTTAGGGATTTCAAGAAAACTCATCTGGTAGATGGTACAAAAACATTTAGGGTTGAATATGCTATTCTAAGGCACAAGGGTTTGGATGCATGGAGTGACTTTCCTATTTCATGATGAGGATATTATAAGAATAGTTTTGAGTAGAATTCATGAGGATTGTTTTTGGCTATATCAACCATATCAAATTTTGAAATTGGCCCTAAGTAATTTAACTGATTTATGTCTGTTCGTAACCATACCTGCTCTAAAATCTCTCAAGAATGATGAGGTGAACAAGCTAATAGGTGTTGTGTCTGATAAAAGAGCCATGTGAATTGACACTATTGATGATCTAGCTATCAGATATGCAAACATGGGAATTCCATACAAAGTATTATACAAAAATCAAGAAGGTTCAACCTCTTCTACTGTGGTGTATGTAGCCAACAAGATGGTAAAGGAGAATGTTGACTACGATTTGTGTGAACTATTCAGGTAGCAATTGTTCAACAATATTTGACTAACGAAGAGAAATCTATATCCCTTCTGGTATGGATCCATCATTGTGTGTTCGGTATTCTACTTTCTTAATGCTTTGCTCAAAATGAACAAAATTTCTTGGAGAAGAGATGTTCCAATTTATGTTCAGATAAAAGGATATCTAGATAACTTGAATGATTGTGATGCTATCGGTCATAAATTCTTCCTATATATTTGAAAAGAATTTATTATGAGGAACAAAATTCCTCCAAAGATTGTTGAATGCTACAAAGAGGATATCACTTTTTTAGTGGATAAGGACAATTGCTTTGTTGAGGCTGTTATCCCTAGAACTTGATGGGTTGACAAGCTTCCTTATGAGATATGCGAAGATGAGTATATGGATATTATGTAAATTTTCTATAAGATGTCTTAGGATGTAAATACAAAATAATTTAGACCTTTTGAAGAGATTATGGGTGAGTTTGGTGGAAGAAGAGCTAGTAAAACTGCACTAGTATCGAAAGGTGAGAAAATGAAAAGATCAGTTGCTTCCTCCTCCAAAGTGTCAAAAGGTAAAATAGTTGCAAAGAGATCCAAAGAAGCTCTTATAGTAGAAAGTGATGATGATGATTTGGAGAAGGCTAATGTTTAGAAGAGTGCTTTAGTCAGGGAATTGGTAATTGCCTCCCCTAGAGACATATTTGATGAAAACAAAGTTCTTGAGATGCTATCTAAGCTTGATGATTTGAAAATAGTCATAGATTTGTATCACACTGTTCTGTCCTATGATTAGGACACTATTGAGCAGGCTTGTGCTACTTATTTTCTCCAGACCAATCTCGTTCCTTTGAATGTTGCAGATATGCCTCCATACATATTAATTGAATTGTTGATTAAGATAATGGCCATTGTTGTCGGAGAAGAAAGTGAATCCAGTGAACCTTTCACTAAGGAAAATGTAGTGGAGAAGATGATTGAAAGGTCCCGAAGGCACACCATAATAGCAAATTGAATTTGATTATTTTCAGAAATATGTTGGATACTGTATCTCGGATATATAGATACTATCTCAAATGGCCCATAAATACGAAGTGATTTAAAGATGAAATAGACTCTATTGAGTCTCAACTTACAAATTTGGCCCTGACCTTCAATATTTATAAAGATGCAAATGGTGCCATAAGAACTAAGGCTTGGGATTTTCATTCCCAATTGGTGATAAGACAAAAGCAAAGGGAAGACTATGTGAAGTTTTTTTGTGGATTGAAAGATGCTATGGAATTGTGCTTGTCCTTGTTTTCCAGAATGTTGAGTGATGCATAAAAAGTTGAACAAATTGCGTTTAATTCTGATATCTTTGATGTTGCAATAATTTCGTGTGTGACTATGAGACTCAGAACAGGATGTTGTCTTCTACTATGCATGCTTGGAATTCATTTGTTGTTGGTTTGAAGAATCAATTCAAGGACTTCTAGCCTTGAAATGTTTGATTGACATTTTCCTCTTTCTTATTTGTTACTGCTAGATGTTGAAAAAGATTATAGTTTTGGTTTTGTATGTTTTTTCTCTTAAAGGTGTTTACCCTTTGTCATTATTGTCAAAGGGAGAGAAATGGAGAATTTGAGAAATGGTGTTAGGGGGAGTGAGAGAATGAATATCTTTGTGTTTTGCCATTAATGACAAAGGAGGAGATTGTTACACATTTGGATGTCATTGTTGTCATTGATATCAAACCTGTGTCAATCTCATATTGCCTCGGTTGTTATTGGTGATCCAAATATTGGATAGGATTTTTTGGTGGTCTGAATGTTTTGTTCTTTGACATTATGCTGATAAGAAAATATGGAGTAATGTGTCAGTATCTTTCCGGAGGTCTAGTGTTCTTCACTTGGTCTGAAAGTACTTCTATTGATTTATCTGGAGGAACCTATCATGGACTAGAATAAATATTTGTTTCGGGTATATCTCAGGAGATTATGTTTGGTTGAGACAAATGTCACGGTTCCCTCAAGGATGAAACACTTTATTTGTTTTTGGTTTAGGATAAGCAGTGTGTTGCACAAACAATTTTTTGTAGTACTAGTTTGTGCTTTTTGGTTCAAGCAATTGGATGCAAAAAAAAAAATTGATATTAGTTGGAAGGAAACCAACTTGGCACATATCCCTTTTACCTTCTAGATAATATATTTTGGGGTAGATACTATATACACATCACATAATGCTTGGCCGACCTAGTGATAGTTGTTCATGATCCGATTAGTATATATATTGACTGTAATAGATGTGGATTATATATAGAGAGAATGAGAAAAGAAGAAGTAATGTGAATGTGGGATGGATAGATGACAGGTAAATGCAAAGTGATTAAAAGTAGTGGTTTAGAGTTATATAGAGAAGTCAAATGAGTATACTCAGGGAACTATTATCTGCATTTTTACAAATATATTTTGTGTATATTCAATCTATTATTGCTTTATGAGATCAGTTCTATATATTTCCTTGAAGAAGTGATCTTCAGCAAAGCAAGTCCCTCTTTTGTATCATCCCTGAGGTTGTGTGTCTTAGTTTGCAAGTTCGGAGCAATAATCTCTTTTTGGCGAGAAGCCTTGTCTATTGTAAAATTGTTACTATATATTGTGTGTTTAATTCTCACCATGGTTTTTCCCCGTTTGGGTTTTTCACATAAAAATCTGGTGTCATTGTGTGGATGTTTTTGTTGTTACTATAATTTACTCTCTGCTCATTAATGTTGAAGAATGATGGTATTCAACAAGCTAAACTAAAGAGTGATTTTATATTGTTAGATTGATCTAATTATAGGCCATGTTGACTCATTACATAGGATGATGAAACTTGTCAAGCCCTAATTTAATTCTCACCTACGTTTAGATCTAGAGATTTATCTTTATTCTTTTATAAGCATTCATTGCAATTTATCAATTCATTTATAGGTTAATCTCATTATCAAATTCCTCTTTGGATAAATATCTTTCAAGGTTGCATAGCATACAATCATGGCTTCTTCTCTTCAAATGTGATAGGCATTTTGGTCGCAAGTAATTTCAGGGAGTTGTGGGGTTAACTGTCAACTCCAACATGGTATCAAAGCACCAAATCAATGACTTGTTTATTTTTTGAGAACATTGAGAAAAAATCTGAATCATCTTAGAGAAAAATGTGCATCATCAATGAATTTAAAGTGGTAAAAAACATAAGAATCAATTATTTGAATGCTCAAATATGAAAATTTCAAAAAAAAAAAGAAAAAGATAAAATAAAATTAGCAGCAATACCTTGCACAAATTTCTGTGTAGATGCCAATGCTACTTCTCGACCTATGTGCACAGGTTCATATGTAAAATATTCTCTGGTTTTTCCATATATTTCCAAACAAAATTAAATAAATATTTAGTTTTTTCAATTTCTTTTTCCATAAATTTTCAAAAGAAAGCAAAACAAGCTTTAGAAAAAGAAAAAAATTGATTATTAAAGAAATAAATAAATAGGCACAAGGTAACGCCTTTGATCGCCACCATCAATGGTATTTTCTAAAATCACCAGCATCAGTGACCAATTCTCCAGGAATTTTGCTTTTTTTCCATCTAGTTGGTCGCCTGTAAACTCCCTCCTATGCTAATCTCCCCTGCCAAGCACTGCCTGACCAAATCTATCACTTTAGTGATTTTTTTGTGGCAAGGAGAATATACAACAAATATACAGTTGGCATGAGCAAAAATAATATTATGAGAATTTTCATAATATTCTAGCAATACATGAATTTCCAGTGATCGAGATTTTTTTCCTATCAAGGGTATTTTTTCTAGAAAAAGGGCATATTTTGAGAATATTCATTAACATTGAATGAACATTGTATTGCATGTACCCTTCCCCCTTACAACTCTAGTTTGAATGCAAAGGAGTTGTTTTTCCTTTTGGCTTAACTTCGCATACAAATTATAAATTGGGTAACCAAAATATTATCAAAATGATGGTTTCAAGCACTTTCTTATGGTGCGGGTTTTATTTAAGTGTTCATTGCAATCTATTTAATTCATTTACAATTTAATCTCAGTATCAATCTCTCTCAAGGTTGCATAAAATACAATCATGGTTTTTCTCTTCATATATGATAGGCGTTTTGGTTGTAGGTGATTTTAAAGAGTTGTGGGGTTAACTATCAACTCCAAAAAAAATAAAGAATTTCTTATTATCATTGTGATCATAAGAAAGGAGTGCCCACCTAGTACTCATTGTTTGTTTTGAATCTTGAAAATTAAATAATTCATTTTTTCAAAGAAATTGTTCTTTTAACTTTTTGCTGAAACTCTAACCTATTTCTTATATTGGCGATAATCTTTGCTAAGTTTATTAACATTCAATAATCTTAGATCTAGCACAAAAGTAAATAGATCATGTATTCAAAAGTTTCCAATCATCAACCCTTTCTTGGTCTAACTTGTTTTCCTTATTGGATCTTGTTCTTCAAAACATATTCATTTCTAATATTTGGATTATTTAAAGTAGTTTCAATTTTCATGCCTATTTTGGATACTCCTACACCCCCTAAAGATAACTTGCCACCCAAGTTTGGTTCTCTAGTTCTTCTCTATAAACCCTTCAAGTTCAACAAATTAATGGCACAATTGAAATTGTAAGTAGAGATTGAACAATAAAAGCAGATGTAGCCCTTCTACAAACAACCTTCTAAGACATTAAATACATCATCCATCATTGAAGTAATCAGACTACCAAAAATAAACTCAGCAATCTATCCCATCAAGCTTCAAATAGATTGAGATAGTGGCAAATTTATACATGACTTGGAATATACATGTGCCACCTGTCATCACTTCCCCATCGCCATGCAATATGTTGTTGCTTCTATAATGCACCTTGGAGAACAATATCTATGCTTCAACATTTTACATTCTATCAAGGACTTGGGAGTATACATACCCTCAAATAGACTGAGATAGAGGCAAATTTATACATGACTTGGAATATACATGTGCATGTATTAACCCACCTATCATCACTTCCCCATCATCATGCAATATGTTGTTGCTTTTATAATGCACCTTGGAAAACACTACCTATGCTTCAGCATTTTACATTCTGCCAAGGACTGAGGGGTATCCATTCCACCAAATTTGCCTGGGGCACAATTGTGACCTCATCCCTTTTGATGTCGGAGCCTTGCATTCAACAAGTCTTGATCCTTGGTGGGCTCATTAAGAACCTTTGAACTTCACCAGCAGGCCCCATTGACAACGACAATATTTGACAAAAATCTCCATTTCATTATGCTTTGATGGATGTTCCTACCATATTCTAATGCCTCCATTTGAGCATAAGCAAAGAAAACATTAGCTAAGATTATGATTTTGAATCCATGATGACGTTTTCTATGACACTAAGAAGGACGCAACCCTTGCAAGAGAAGCATGACCCCTTGTGAGACACAACCGTCTCCCTTCTCTACTATGTGATTTATTTCGAATAAAACTTTGTTTCAAGTAAAAATTTGTTTCAATGCCCTTTCATTTGCTGATAAATATAACATCAAGGCTCTCACTTTGTAGCAAAACAAAAAAAATAGAAAATAATGCTTAGGCTTTATGATAGTTGATACAAAGGAATTTGATTAGCCTTGTTTAATTCTAGGTAGAGAAAAGAAAATGAAAATGTCATTTTCCTTGTTTTTATCAAAAACTGCTACATTTATAGGTAGTGCTAGTGATCTACCGAAATATTGTAGCATGCACCGAGAGATTTCACATCTCTATTTCAATAAATACAATAGAATACCTGCAACTAAAACTCAAATTTCTTAGCTCTGTGTCGTGTTGTTTTACACAATTAGCTTTGCAACGACTGCTTTTGGCGCAGTAGTTGTACAATGTTTCTTTTTAAAACTTGTTTTAATCTATTTGTTTCATTTGTGTATGTATGGCCATATTTTGGACTCTTCTTATATGCAACCTCTGCCGACCCCGTTGCAGGTCAAATCAGGTGACACAGCCTCACATGATATTCGTACAACCATGTTACAAAATTGAGTGCAACCATTTCTTATAATAAAAGCTTGGAACTTCACTACACAAATTGTGATTATTCGAAGGGAAAAAACCATGCAACAATCTTCAAACTAATCAGTTGATTTGACTGAGATAAAATGACAGGTCATAAAATTATTTTGTGTCTGCAATGGAATCTCTTTCTTTTCTCTCTCATATTTGTCTGTAATGTCAACATGATATTGATGTATCATTAGACATTGGCCCACAGTTCAGAAGATTATGTTAATTCAATTTCTGATGTTCACTTTTTAAATCTATTAGACATTTTCATTTGAAGTAGAATTTTTAAAAAACCAATAAAATCATATTTAAAATTTATTAGTAGTGATTACAGTTAATTTCATGCATCCATAGATCTTAAATAGTACATCAGATTTTGACAATTTTTTTTGGTTGTCTCACCTATTGTTCTGACTTTCTGGATAGTAATGTCGCATGCTATAAGATTCATTACGAATGTCAAAAATGGTCATTTGTCAATAGGCCCTTGGTCTACTGGTGAGGTTTAATGGTTCCAAATGAGTCCACCAAGGATCAAGTCTTGCTGAGTGCAAGGCTCCGACATCATAAGGGATGAGGTTGGGATCGTGCCCCGGGCCGAAGAGGTTCAACCTATAATTTAGATTCTGTTAATCTGATAATTTTATCAGAAAACTCTTAGTAGCTCAAAATAGAAGAAATACAAAGCAAGGACATCAAACCACCTCTCAAGATCTACTAAGTGATCTTCTAAACCATATTAATAATGTAAAGTTCAAAAATATTTATATAAAAAATTTATTTTTTGTAATTGTATTTCTTGTGATACAAAGTTATCATAGGTTCTTATACTTCAATTATTTAAATTTATAGA
Source organism: Cryptomeria japonica (assembly GCF_030272615.1). Taxonomy (NCBI): domain Eukaryota; kingdom Viridiplantae; phylum Streptophyta; class Pinopsida; order Cupressales; family Cupressaceae; genus Cryptomeria; species Cryptomeria japonica. Next base: position 695,138,334 of record NC_081407.1, read on the forward strand.
TGAGTGTTATAATCATTTCACATATATAGTAGGTTTATATAATTTAAATTTATAGATGAGTGTTACAATCATTTCACATATATAGTAGGTTTATATAATTTAAATATTATATCACTAATCAATAATGTTAAATTCTAATATTTCTATTGTTTTCAGTCGGCTATTTTATTAGTTCACTTAAAATATGGGACAAATATTTAAATTTTTTGTATGCGGTCTATCAAGAAAGGAGTTGGAAAATATTACAATATTTCATATTGCTGGAAAATCATTGAACTTTATAATAGAGTTACAATTTCTAATCACCTTAAAACATCGTAAAGAATTTTTGAAAAGAGACAAAGAAAATTATAGGGGAATTTTTTAAAAGAGACGCCCTAATAACATCTTTGCCTAAAATTACCCATGCAAAAGTTACTAAATTTATAAGCATAAAAATAAAAATTAAATGATCAACAAGCCTCCTTTAATCATGTAAATGTTGATCTCACCTTTGACTCTATTCTAGTAAGCTCATTCTTACCAATTCAAGAGCGATCTTGTTCTCCACACCCAAATCATGCAACACATGTATGGTTGTGGTATGCTCTACACCATGAATGTATAAAAGAGAATGCTCTATTATGTTGATATAGGGGATTTTTGTTCCTCCAATACAAGCACACTATATGTTCAATATTTCTAGTCCCTAAGTGTCATTCTTTCATATTCAAAAAAATCAGTTCTTTTGGGTTATGGAAAATATGTGGAAGAAAGAAACATTTTACTCTACATATTTTGTGCAAACCGTTTCCTACACAAATTCTCTATATAAAAAATTATTCTATTAAACAAGAAATGGCTACAAAAATGTAATAACTAAGATATTCACTATAAGATAACTAGTTTGTAGCAAGCTATTAGTAACCCTAACATTGAAACTATCACGTAAAACTCAAGCATAGATGCGTTTTCTAGGGAACTCTATTTTACCAAAAGGATTATACAAATGTAACTAGGTGCAATAAGCCCTAGATCATATTAAAATGTTCTGAATATATTAAATCCAGAGAGGACCAAACCTTTAGATAAACACAACAGAAAGCAACAAAACCAAGGGCTCAGCAGGGGTGAGGACCCAAGAACAAAAGCCTATTGCCAAAAAGGGAACCCAAAAGGCTTCCACCACCACTTCCAAACCTAGAAACTAGAACAACTAGACACCAAGACAAAACAAGCAAAACAAACACAACACTCTCCCACCGAAAGCACAAACCAATGGCTTACCTGGTGGGAGAGAACCGCAACTTCCTCTCCAGACAAATATCTTTACATTTCTCCAAAACAATGAGATTTTTTCACATACCTTTCCCAAAAGAAATAGTTGAGGATTTTGGTTTGGTTTTCACCTTCGACACAAAGGCTTCATGCCCTGTTGTAGTTGGGGACTCTAGATATCTTCTTTTCTTGGCTTCCCTCCTCGCAATTTATTCTTGAATATCATGAAGAGTAGAAGAGTTGTTCTTTGTTATAATTTCTTCTTTTTCTTGACTGAACATGCTCTCCATTTTCCTCTTCATTGTGTCCTAATTTTCCTGAAGTGCCTCCACCATCTCTGCCAAGTCCTTCGTATTATTGATTTGTCTAATTTTCTCACTAAGATCCTTCATAGAGTTGTCCAACACTTCCCACTTATCAACCATAGCAACAAATTTGCCCACTGCCATCCAAGCTTCATGTTCCTTCTCATCCTCAACCTAACTTGAGGCTCTGGCATTCGCATCTGCAACAACTTCAAGCCTATTAGTTTTCTTTTTTGTCACCTCAAATTGCCCAGAAGCCAGCAGATGCCAGGTTCATGCTTATTAAACCCCTCATAATATTTGTTCACTTTGGTTGTAAAGAGAGGAAATTTCTCTTTGATTAGAGCACTCTGAGGAGAGGAATTAGGAGAATCAAGGGGGGGAAGGGGGGATGGGGGGTAGCCACTTTTCTCACTGTATTATCTAGGGTCCAATCTAACCCAATAGACCATAAAGAAGTCGTATCCTATGTTTCCTCTTCAACAATGACCATCTCCTGAACGAAGCTTTCTCCAACAGGGGGACTCAGAGGAATTTTAGATTTAAAATATCAAGAGGGGTTAACCCAAGTGGGAACCCTGTGGGTTTTTGGGGAAGAATTATCCTCAACTGGATTGACCGATAACTCAACACAAAGACCCAGGCTAGAAGGGTTAATGGTGGGGCCACTAGAAGGGGTTAAACTCAAGTGAAAATTATAAAGTCACAGAATGAGACCTTGAAGCAAGGGGAGGGAACCCTTAGACTTAGTCGTGCTACCATAGACTACGATATGGAGGAGAAAATATAGAAGGGGAAATTCTTCTTATCTCTATAGCATAGGGTAAGTGCACAAAGATGGTGGTAAAAAAGGGGGGTATAAGTGGACACTTTTTTTCAGAAATCAAGTGAACCTGAACTTGGAGGCAAAATTTGAAAGTCATCCACTCGAGATATGAAGATAATCAAAGAAAAAATATTGTAGTACTCTGAATCTAGTTTCCAAACTATAAACTTTTTCAAAATTGAATAAGATTAAGGGGTTCAAATCCTTCGTGCACGAAAAAAAGACCCTAATTTTTTCTGAAAAACATAACATAGTGTTTGATGTGCGCATCTAAAAAGTCATAGTTAGATTTAGTATTTTGAAAAATCCTTTGGAAGAAAGATAGTTAAGAGTGAGCACTAGAAGTTGTATATTTTTTTGTAATTTTTTGGTTAAGTATTTTTCTGTTTTATGATGCTTCCAATCGAGCACATCCTGAAAATTAGGTACCTATTCGTGCACAAAGCAAAACTTGCACTAAAAAAATCGAAAATACAATTTTGTATTTTTTAAATTGTAAAGAATCAAGTGCACTACAATAATATAAAAAAAAATTTAAATTTGGATAAGTAGATCAAAAGTTATTAAAAAAATGGTACACGTATGTCTCTAAGAACTATGGAGACACTGGTAAAAGAAATTCAATAATAATGTTATTGTTGTTCAAATTTTAAAAAAATTATATGGTTAGAAAGCTCAGAAGATGGGTGAAAATATGGTGGCAATTTTAGAAATACCCACTTGATGAAATGTAAACTTGATGATGACAAAGTCGAGAAACCAAGTTGATAAAATAAAACATGTCAAAAAGGAGGGAAATGGAGGGAAATCAAACTTCCAAACCGTAGCTTTGTCATTTAGGCCTATTTCCAAGCCTAAACATTCAAAAGCGCGTACGGGGTACCTATGGTATAAGAAACACATACGCATTGTCTTCACTATAAACAACCCATACACTGTAATAAATTTAAAACAACGCATACGCACTACTTTTGTTTAAAATTTGGGAGTGTGTATAATATGATATTGTATATATACATATAATATATATGTATATAATAATATATAATATATTATATATATATATATATATATATATATATATCTTCCTCTCCCTCTCCCTCTCCCTCTCTCTCCCCCTCCCTCTACCTCTCTCTACCTCTCTCCCCTTCTCCCTTCCTCCATACTCTATCCATCTCTCTCTTCTTCTCTCCCTCCCCACTCTTTCTCTCTCCCTACCCCCTTTATCTCCCTTACTTTATATTGTTGTATTGCAATTAGGTCTTTCATGTAGTGGTCACCATTTGGATGAACAGTAGACCTAATAATCCCAAGGTCCATAGGATGAGATCGAGAGGCTATACTTTCCTTGATAGACTTAGCATTTGACTCAGTGTACAAAACCCATTGTGCATCATCTCTCTCTCTCTCTCTCTCTCTCTCTCTCTCTCTCTCTCTCTCTCTCTCTCTCTCTCTCTCTCTCTCTCTCTCTCCACTCTTTCTATCTCCCTCTCTCCCCCTCTCCCTCTCCATCTCTCCCTCTCTCTCTCTCTCGCTCTCCCCCCCCCTCTCTCTCTCTCTCCCTCTCCCTCTCTCCCCCTCCCTCCCTTTTCCTTCACATTTTTTTACTACAAAGAGCGCATACGGGGTACTGAGCCTATTAGTTTGTTGTCATGCCATAACATTTTTAAGGCCTAGGAGTGTGTACACGGTATTTATGATTTCTAAGTGCGTACAAGGTGAAAAAAATTTATCGTTGGGCTTGCCAACATTTTAGGGACTAACAGTGCGTACGCAGTTATTAATATATTGCGTATGCAGTACTTAGACAATTTTATTTTTACAAGAGCCTCAACGGCCTCAAAAGAAGTTTTTGAGGTCGTTGAAGGCCCCACTACAATTGTGTCTACACTTCTGCAACTTTTTTATAATAGAAGTAAGTGAATTTTTTATTTTTGCATGATTTCAAATGATTGAATTGTTGTTCTTATTACTTTTGTCAATATTATTGTGATTGTTTAATAGTTTTGATTCAAAAAAATAATGATAAGATGCATATTAATGGTTATTTGATTTTTTATGAACTTTTGTTTACATATATATGTAATATGATTCTATTTAGGACAACCAATATCAACCATGGGAAAGAACAAGCGAGGAATGATGGAACAATGAGAGGCTAAAAAGGAAAGACAAAGGCAGCGTACGAAGAAATTACGTGACATAAGAACAATGGGACAAGAAGGTATGTCATCTTCAACATCTCAATTCGATTTACCAAATGAACATAATGCACCTAATGCAATTGAAGAAGAGACATTTGATTTACCGTATGAGCCTAATGCAATTGAAGAAGAGACCGCATTGAATAATCAATTAAATGATGAACATACACCTGCTCTATTTGATGAATCAAATGTACATGATGTACAGATGTTAACACCTCCTAGAATGATTCGTAGGAAACCAAAGTATCTAATTGACATTGATGAGAATATATTGAAGCCAATGCCCAATAAAATGAATGAACGAACTTGTAGGAGAATGGTTAAAAGAATATGGCAAAACTATTTTGAAAACTTAAATCAAACCACAAGATGTCAATTAATTGTTCAAATGATTAAAAATTTGAATTTTAGAGAGAATGAAAATTCTAGGCCTAAGATCATCCTAAAGTAACAATGAAAGAACTATTGTGAGAAATCTATTTGATGCATATGAAGCTATTGGTTCAAAATCATGTACTAAAGATTCTAATGTTACTCAGCATATCATTACATCAACCATAATGAGCAAGAAAATAAAAAAAGATCATTTGATAAGAAAAACAAGTAAGTCATTAAACGTTAGTAGAACAAAATTAAGTAAAGCATTACGAAAGCGAGAAAAAATAGAGGAACCTAACAATAATTCTCTTTGGGAATTCTCGGGTAGACTACCACGCAAAGACAAGGTTGTTGTTGATGCACTAAGAACATTAATTGAAATTTTTTGGCATGACAACACAAGAGTTTCGCCCAACCAAAGAGATGTTGTTAGAAGATGAATTGGGTCTACAAATCGTGAGCCACATGCCAACACTATTTGGATATGACTCAAACAAAATTTTATGAAATATTCCTTGAAAAGTTTCCTCAAATAAGAATTTCTCAAAGGTTTTTTGAAATGGAAAAACCTTTTTATATTAAGATTAATCATGTACGCACCATGTGTTGTTGTAGGATGCATATTGAATTTTCCATGAACTATTATATTTTTCATCATATTTGTTCTACGTAAATCACACTAACGATGTTTTGCAGGAATGTAATATACAAGCACCTCCTAAGTCGGTAAGAGAATTTATTTCAAGTGTGCTATGTAATAGACATGATGGTTGTATTTATTATAAGATGCCTTGTTTGGAAGGTTCTTGTGCTATATGTGGTGGTTTGCAATATTTACCAAGATGTGTACATTTGGAGAGCACACATTAAATTGGTAGGAAACTAGTTTCATTTGGAAAATACAAGACAGTCACATATGAAGTTAAAGATGGAAAATATTTAAAGAGATGTGAGTTAGTGAAAAATGATATATGTGTAGCTCAATTTATGAAAATGTTTCAAGAGAAACTAGTTTATGAGTACATAATGCATACACATAGAGATCGATGGTTAGATGAGCAATTCAAGTTATGTAAGGACACACTTCCTCTTGGCACCATTGTCTCTATTGTTGATTTTGCTAAAAATTATACACTACAACCTCAAAATGAAGTGCAATCTATGTATTATCATTCTACACAAGTTTATATTTTTGTACACATATCATTCATGCATGCAGATGATAGCATAGAGGAGGATAGAAAGGTTGTGAGAGAGTATCACTTCTACATAAGTGATGATCATACTCATTCATCAAAGTTTGTACAAGGATTCTTTAAATTTTTCTATGATAATTTAAAGGAAAGAAACATACAATACAACCGACACTTAATACGGCTAGATAATTGCACTGCACAATTCAAGAATGCAAGGATATTTTATTGTTTGACAAAGATGCATATGACAAGCAATGTACAACATTTTTGGAATTTCACTGAGGCTGGACATGGTAAGGGAGAGCACGATGGTGCAGGAGCATGTGTAAAAAGAGCCCTAGATAGAGAAGAACTGAAGTATGAAGGTGGTGCTGAGTTGATAGATGCAGAAACAATTGTGCGATGGTGTAACTCTACGATGGGTCCAAGTAATCCAGGCACGTCAATGGTTCATAGATATTTTTGGTTGATCACTAAATCTACCATTGAAAACTATCTATATTGTTGTATAGTTGCAAGATCGTGTGACATGCACTCATTTATGAGCTCAAATGCAAGTTCACTAGTAATTTATATGAGACAGATGGTATGTTTTCTCTCTTTATGCATGTATTGTTTGTGGGAGGAATGTGAATCACAAAAGTGGGTTGACAAATGCTCTTGTAGACCGTTGGTTTCCATTGATGCATATCAAATTCCCAAAGCACTACAATTGAGCCAGATGGAGACATCAGTGGATTTTGACCATGTATCCTACCTAGTGGATTCAAGTGATTTTTTGAGTTAATTTTTTTGCAAGTATTCTTTTTGGTTCATTTTGTTGTACATCACACTTTATTTTTTGTATTAATTATCACTTTATAAAATGCAGGTCATGTGTATGCAGTTGTTGCAGAAGAGAACAATGAAAAAGGAACGGATTACTATTTGTGTTGTTGTGTTGAGCCTAAAAGAAAATTGACAACCACAACCATTGACGGAGAGGGTATTGAGTACCCAATAGGGTCTGTTTTCATGACAGGAACATGGCTTAGGAGATACCCTATCAAGAATTTTGATGTTTGGTTGTTCAAGGACTTTGAAACACATAGACATATTCTTCATTTCTCTAACCTTGTTGTTGCAACAAATATTCATTTGATGAAGTATCGTGGTAGACCTCATAACAAGATTTTATGGAAAGTTTGTGAATCTGACCATGAGACAATACTTGACACAATATGGGTTAGAGTCGATCCTGAAGGCTCACTTGATTGATTCTACGGTTCAGAGTAGAATGATTTTGAGAATTTTGTATATATCGTCGACGAATTGTTCTATATTCATTTTTTGTACATATATAAATGCCCATGAGCTGATTTGTACATGTTTAGGGGCATAATTTTGTATATTTAAATGGTAATGAGCTTATTTGTACATATTTAGATGCCAAATTTTGTATATTAAAATGTCGATGACCTGAACTGCACATATTGTAATGCCAAATTTTGTATAAAAGCCCATGAGATGATTTGTAAGATATTTTTTTGTATATTCAAATAACCAATAAATGATTTGACCATATTTAGAGGCAAATTTTTGAATAATATGTGACAATGTTTTTTAACTATTTTTTGTGTCTATGTTTTGTGACTATGTTTTGAGTTTATGTGATGTAATAAGGTAAATCATGACCATTATTGATAATGTCAATCATGAGAATTCTTGATTCTTGTATAATCTTGGATAATTATTTGAGTCATTATCGGGTCATAGGAGTCATATATTGAGTCTAGATACAATTTGAGCAGAAAATGTCATTATTGTCAAAAAAGTTGTCAAAACACTTTGCATTGCATGTAACTGACAATTTTTTTAGCAAGCAAAAAACTGCTACCAATTGAAAATGGCTTCGAGCCGTCAGAAATCGAGATAGGCCATTGTAGAGGATCCTCACACAACCCCACAGATTCAAACAAATCGATCATATGTGTCCTGGATTGGAAGAAACAGTCCATCAAAGTTTGACAATGTTTTGGACTCAGGGCACTTGAGAGATCGCGTCGGTAGGGTATGACTCTCGATGTTCTGGGGCTTTGGGATGCATGAGAGGAAAATGCCTAGCATAAAATTACCCACTTGGATGCACTCATGACATCAATTATGCACACGACGAACCGAATCAATTCTAGCCTATCTTGCAACTTTTCATTGCATGCAACTGACGGTTTTTGCAGTAGGCGAAAAAATGTTACCAATTGAAAAGGGCTTCGAGTCATCAAAAATTGAGATATTCCATTGTAGAGGAGCCTCACGCGACCCCACAGATTCAAACAGATCGATCATATGTGTCCTATATTGGAAGAAACAATCTGTCAAAGTTTGACATTTTTTTGGACTCAGGGCACTTGAGAGATTGTGTCAGTAGGATATGACTCTCAACATTTCGATGCTTTGGGATGCATGAGAGGAGAAATCCTAGCATAAACCTTCCCACCCAGATGGTCTCGTGACATTGGTTTGTGCACACAACTAATCGAATCAATTCTAGCCTATCTTGCAACTTTGCATTGCATGCAACTAACGGTTTTTGTAGCAGGCAAAAAAATACTACCAATTGAAAATGGCTCCAATTCATCATAAACCAAGATATTCCATTGTAGAGGAGCCTCACTCAACCCCACAGGTTTAAACGGGTCGATCATATGTGTCCTAGAATGGAAGAAACAATCTGTCAAAGTTCGACAATTTTCTGGACTTAGGGCACTCGAGATCGCGTCGATAGGGTATGACTCTCGACGTTCTGACACTTTGGGTTGCATGAGAGGAGAATGCCTAGCACAAAATTTCTCACCCAGACCCGCTCGTGATGTCGGTTTTTGCACACAACGAACCGAATCAATTCTAGCCTATCTTGCAACTTTGACAACTTTAACAACAACTGAACAACTTTGACAACAAGTGAGCAACTTTGACAACAACTGAGCAACTTTTACATATTTTATCCAAATGAAGCCAAACTTTGACAACTTTGACAACTTTGACGATAATTGAGCAACTTTTACATCTTTGATCCAAATGACCCCAAACACGAGAACCAAAATTTGACCATTGCGAGCGTGAGGGTGCTCTCGCACCACACACATATTGTTGTTTATATTTATATTGTCAATTTTTGTTGTTTATATTTATATTGTTGATTACATAGGTAAATATTCATTTAAATTTATAAAAGGGCAGCCACCAAATACAATGAATACGCAATAATGAACTAAATATAAGGAGTTTTGTAGGGCTAATTCAACATTTTAGAAATTTTATCAAATCATATTCCATGATTGCAATGTTTTATATCATATGTTTTTGTTGTTTATATTCATATTGTTGATTACATAGGCAAATGATCAATTAACTTTATAAAAGGGCAGCCACAAAATACAATGAATACATAATAATGAACTCAGTACACATTTATTGGATCGAATATCAACATTTATAAATATATCAAAAAAAGGCATGTCTACCAAGTCAATACAAGTATTACAAAAATCTGGCATATGCCATGTCCAAATCGATATACAATAAAAATGTAGAATATATCTACATGTATTGGTCATTCTATGATCACAACTAACACTATATGGTCCTAAATTTGTGGTGGATCATCAAAATCAAGCCTCTTCGATGTAGTACACGGCTCTTTAGATGGCTGCAAAACCATAATTCAAAAGCCAAGTTAGAATTTTTTTGTAGAAATTAGTTCACAATTAACAACATAACTATGAATTTAACTATAATTTATTTGCAATTGATATGTGGATTACCTCATCAGCTGATATCGGATCTAATGTCTTCGCTCTCCTCTCCTTGTTAGTCTTAGGAGTTTTCTTTAAGACAAACTTAAAAGGATCCACGTTATGGCCGAACCGCGAAAGGGGCTATTGTAGATTAAATGTACAATTAATACAATATACTGACATAAATACATCAAAAACACTTAAAAGCTATAATATAAAGAACAATGGCATACCGGTGCTTGAGATTCTTCTCCAATGGATTGAGGATGGCTCACCATCGATGGAGAAACTATCGCTATTACCTATACAAAAAATGATCAAAGATTAAATACAATTAATATAATGATAAGTATTGTAGGTTAAAAACAATTAATGTAATATATCAAACAAAAGTGTACCGGATCCTGAGATGCTTCTCCAATGCATGGAGGAGGGCTCGCCATTGATGAAGTAGCTATGGATATTTATTGTATGAAAAAATTATAAAATTATAATTTATCACAAGTTCACATGTACACATGCATATAATCATGAAATCAAGAAAATAAAGTAGAGATACATACCTCTACCCTCTCTCGATCCACAGGTGAATCAGGTGCATTCAACAAATCCACATAGTTGAATGGTCATTGTACATGTAAAATAGACAAAAAACACTAATCAATCTACAAATCCCAACTAAGACAATTTCAAAATTTTCAAACAATTGTACAACTAAAAATGTGTTCAATCACCTTCTTCCCACGTTTTGGCGTCTTCGAGGAATTCTTTTGCTTAGGACGAGGCCTAGATGCAGAGGGGGTACCCTAAAAAACAAAATTAACATGAGATATTAGTACAAATAATTTATTAAACATAATTGTCCAAGGGGTTGAACTTAACTGGTTAAAATACTGGGTTCTCATTGTGGAAACCCAAGTTCAATTCCCAATAGGGACATCTAAAGTGGAATTCTAAGTTGTGACCCTTGGCCTTCCATAGGATGGGGAAGGTCTTGGGGTCAATCTAATCAAACATACTAATAATAATAATTCAAAGATATGTCATGGGGATGGGGCCCCCTACTGTGTCCCCATTGGTTCATAGCTCCAGTCAAAATCTATTCAGGCTTCGGCCAATTACCTATCTATCTATATATATATATATATATATATATATATAAATTAAACATAATTTTAAAAATCTAAAATCAAATAACTTGCATATCCCATCAAAATAATACATAAAAAAGGGTGTACAAAATATGATATCGTATAGCCTTATAGGCCAAAATTGATCGTTGAGAGTGTGATGTCATCAATCTGGGACATTTGGTCCCCTGTCAACACCTAAAAATTAAAAATTGGATCAAGCATTAAAGATAGTTAGTAAATCTTGTAATTTTTTTGAATTCAAAGTGTACTATTCTATTTTAACATGTTACAAAATTTATACCTCAAGCGTTCGAAGTTGCAGTTGTAGTAACTACGGAAGGAGTATGGGATACCGCTACTACATCCTAAAATGCATATTATTTGTATCAATTTAAATCAATGTATAAATGAAAATTCGTTTATGAAATTATAATTTTAAAGTGACTAATAAATAAAATGATATGAATTCAAATCAACACACTTGTGTTTGCGGCTGATGGTCAAACAACATGTCCATCAACTCCTCTGTCAACGCCACATCCTCAATCGTGCGAGTCTGACATCTACTCCCACAAATCATGCACAAATGAGATGTCCATCCATCTGCAATGGCCTCTTCATCTGTCCTTGTGTATATCCCCGAGCAACTAACACACACATGCTAAATGGGCTCTTTGTCGTCACTTGGAGCAACTAATGGCTCATCATCCATTACAAGAGGGTGTGCTAACTATGTCCCATGTTGGATGATGGAACCAGTCAATGTTGTGGCTACCTGAAGAGTTTGTAGCTCTATCAACTCTTTCAGCTCTACTAGGATAGCATGATGCACCTTGGGTTTGAAAGCTAGGGGGCGGCGACTCTTCGGGGCTAATCGCCTACGGGCTCCAAGTCTATCTTGGGAAAATTCATCACCTCTACCATGGAACTCTCTCTTGTCAAAATAGATTGGCCACACATTGAGGACAAACTCACAGTATACTTTTCTCAAAAAATACAATGGCACCTCATAATTATTACAAGGTGGATCATCAAAGACCATCCACCACCTTTGCCAAAAAAGTTTCTTCATCTGCACATTGGTACACCAATGTATGGGAAACCTCTTTGCGTTAAGAGGTAACAACTAACCAATTTTAGGATCAACAAAAAGGGCACATATTTGTTGTTTACTAATATTTTTGTTTGTCACTCCCTTGTATGATAACCCACTAGCATAGTATTGACTACACATATCCCTAAAGTTTCCCCATTTTATAATTTGTGTGGAAATGATTGTGGCACCACTAGCTAGTGGCAAAGGATTTATGATGCTCAAGCTTAGATGTTTTCAATTTATTAATCAGTCTATTTATTTTAGACATGTTTTGCCCTAACTGATTAATCAATTGCTCTTGTGTTTTAGGTGTATGATCAAAAGTAGGAACTAGAGGTGTATCTTGTGGGTTTTGTTCAGGGTTTTCAGGAGGTGCATCTTGTTGTTATTGTTGTGGATTATCAAAATCTGGTTTTTGAAACAAAAAATTAAAAAACCTAATCAAAATAAGCGAACTTAAATTCAAAAAGTAAAAAAAATTGAATAAATGACAAAGAAAGACAAAAATTAAGCAAAACTAATCGTGATCCATAGTGTTTGGTGGAGAAATGTGGTAGCCCGTTCGCGGTTTCATGGAGAAAATAGAGGAAAAAATGCCAGGGTCACGGGGAAAATTTGACCCAGTCAAAAACTTTTTTTGACAGGTACTACGTACGCAGTTTTTTAGGACTTAAAACCGCGTACGTGCTCACTTTCCTACAAACATCACATACGTACTCACTTTCCTAAAAATACTGCATACGCGGTATCTTTCTTTAAGCTCAGGAACAACGAACCTAAGCACATACGCAATGATTTCAAATTTTAATACCGCATACACGCTGCTTATTTTTCATGTCTTTTTAGGTGGTGTCCACTTTTTTGACCACCATGTTTGTGCACATACCCCGTAGGTGATTGAGAATCAAGAACAGTTCGGAGTGAAACCGCTTGGAGAACCCATCCAAGGTGATGAACTTCATCAATAGGAGTGCCACATCCTTCCAACTACTAGGCATATCATCCCTTTTGAAACCACTTTGGAGGCGGGCCACCTTCTCACCTGGATCTAGAAATATTTCAAAGTCCTCCTTGTAATTCCCTTTTAGCTTCTTCTGAAAAGACTTACCTTCCACAGCCAGCCCCATGACCGTAGAAATTGTCTCCATTGACACTATAAATTTCACCTTACCTACTTGAACTTCACCATTTTTCCAAGACTGGGCAAATTGATCTAATATCGAAGGATCAAAGCCCCTCATACCCTCCACATAATTAGCAAGATTACTTTCCACCACTTTGTCCCAGAGGGCATTGTTCTCTTTAATTTTTTTACAGGTATTGGGCTCCATTTGAATTAAATCTACTCCTATCATTACCACAATAAACCCAAAGCTAGAGTCAAGGTCCAGTATTACACAAACCTGGATTGCAAAAATCACAATCAAAAGCGGTAATTATAGAAATGTCATTATCCTTACCATTAAAAGTACAAATCCACCTCAAGATATGAATAAGTACACCATGGAGAGGATACCAAACAAAAAGGTGATTTTCAAATCTTTAGGCTTCATAGATTTTGTTGTCCTCATTTACCATGGCATGTATTTCGATAGGTAAATTATGTGGATCTGTCCACATTTTAATCCCCTTAGAGAAGGCGCCCAGGTTGGCTATCCTATTAGATGTCCTATTACCCTCTCTCAGAATGTGTTGAAACACTATGTGGTCTAATGTGGCAGTAACACGATGACAATTTGAAATGATATTTGCCACTTGCCAACCAGGTTTGGCTACACCTTGTAGCATCATGATTACATTCTTGGAGTCTCCTTTTATGGTTAAACATATTAAAATGATATTTATTCTACATAAGAATAGAAAAATTTATAATCTTAGGCATTAAAAAATATTAATTTTTTTAAAAATCCAATTGGTATTTTGAGTTTCAAGCAATAAATAAAAGGAATTTTCAAGTGAGTTCCATAGAAACAAAACTCTCTCTCTCTCTCTCTCTCTCTCTCTCTCTCTCTCTCTCTCTCTCTCTCTCTCTCTCTCTCTCTCTCTCTCTCTCTCTCTCTCTCTCTCTCTCTCTCTCTCTCTCTCTCTCTCTCTCTCTCTCTCTCTCTCACACACACACACACACCCACACATATCGTATAAATGTTTATTTTAAAAATATATCATTAAGAAGTACTTAAATAGGTCTGCATGTGTTTGCAACATAGTTCCCTTAGTATTATTTGGCCCTATAAATAGAGGACAATAACATACCTAGTTTTATACTTCTTTACAAAGTTAAGAACAATAATAAATACATAGCTCACAAATTAAAACTAAGATAGAACATACAAGTAATAATAAAAACAACATGGTGTAACATTAACACATAAGTTGAAGGAGAAGGGGGGTCTACAATTTTTCGCAATATGGGAGAAACATCAAAAGAAAGTTGGAGTGATGAGGCATTTGACGACCCTCCTCCACTTGTAGATCCCTTTGGAAAACAGGTCGATAATATTCTGCAGTGGGCATTCCATAGAGGTAAATAGGTGGATATGGAATTGGTACACCACAGTGGTCAAAATGATGATGTGATTTATCAAGTGAATGAAACCCTAAAACTTGTCTCTAAATAATTTCAAGGCTTCTTCAAGCCTAGGGAGAAATTTCATCAGCCTTAGAATAAAAGATTTTTTTCAGGTTCTCAAGAGAGGAATGTAAAGATGGGTTATATTGTGCGTAGGCATGGAAGGATTGACATTGATAGAAATAGATCTTGGAAGGATATTATGATTGTGAATGGAAAGGTGCCTCCCGCTTCAAACCCTAATTTGAAGAATGGGCATAATGGAGGTCTATGTTCGCAGGCGGATCTAACAATTGGAACTAGGGTTTCCTCCCCTGTGTGGACTTCTAGTGGGAAGCAACCTTTGTTAAATCATCAATCTCGATTACCATCAAAGGAGATCTTTGTGGATAATTCAGGTAATATTCATAACCCTTTGGTTGCTAACCCTAGTCTGAAGGCTGGCGAGATGCATAAGGTATGGCTTTTGGTTCCCTTGATTGATGCAAGAGATAACCCTTTGGATAAGAAAGCTTGTGATCATCATTCTCTTGAAAATTATTATTCGGGTTTGGGGTGATAATGTTAATCTTTAAAAATTACATCCAAAAATCCATGAGAAATGGTATGGCACTTTATACTTTCAGGTTTTGTCATCTAGTTCTTTATTGTTGTCTTTGCTTTGGAGGATGCTAGGAATAAGGCTCTGGAGGTTCCTTTCTTTTGGTTGGGTAAAAATTTAATCTTTGTTGAGGTTTGGAAACCCTTTTTTCCACCCTCTTGGATTTCTCTCAAGCAGGTCACGACCTAGTTTAAGTTGCCTATATTGCCTTTCAAATTTGCAGACCCTAACATTTTAAAGAAAATAGGGGATTCTTTTGGAAAGTTTTTACTATCACATTCAGTGTTTGAGGATGATATGTTCCTTTGATTTAGACTCCTCTTTCTCTAGGATCTCTGTTTACTTCCCCATCATGGAAGGGTAGGAAGCTAAAACATTTTAAGACCCAACAGGATATTATTGCTAGAATCCAAACAACACTTCTTTCATCTCTGAATTCTTCTAAGCAGAAGAAAAACAAAGAATGCGTTTAGCCCACCTGTCAATGAGGATCATTTCATGGAATGTTGGGGGCTTAAATGCCCCTAACAAAAGATGCTTGATTAAATCCCAATTGAATTTAATGAAGTGTGATATTTTGATGTTGCAAGAAACCAAATTAAATATGCCCTCTACTGAGTCCTTGTTCTCCACTTGGAAATTATGGAAATTTTGTGCCTCTCCCTTTGAGGGGGCCTTGGGGGGGCTTGCCTTCCTTTGGAATGATTTTAATGTGGAATTTTCTTTGCTTGCTTCCTCTTCAAATTGGATGTTAGATTTAGTTAAAAGCAGAATTTCCAATGTTAAGTTCTAGCTTTTTAGTATCTATGGACCTGTAAGTATTTTAGATAAGAAGAAGCTCTGGGAGAGGCTGGTTGTGGTTGCATCTCCACTCAAGAATAGCTTCTTGATTTTCGGAGGGGATTTTAATGCTATTTCAAGTCTTGAAGAGAAATCTGGGGTTATTATCCCTAATAAGCACATTATTGCTGATTTTTGTCATTTCATTAAAGACATGTATCTTGTTGATTGTAAAACTCGGAATGGCCCTTTCAATTGGACTAACATGAGAAAAGACTTTTCTCATATTGCGAAGATATTAGATCATTTTATGGTGTATAGAGATCAGTATTTTTTGCCCCTTTTAAAAGATTGGTGGATGTCTTCTCCCTTTCTGGAAGGATCTAGGATGTATCAAATTGTGAAAAAGCTTGTCTTTCTTAAAGGACGGATTAGAGAATGGAATCTTCTTCATTTTAAAAATATTTTTGGGGAGAAGGCTAGGATTCAAGGTGAAATTGAAGACTTGAATGAATTTGTTCTAAATAATGGCATGGACTCTGTATCCTTTAATAAGCATAAATCCTTGAAAGCCTAGCTTGAGGAAGTATTAGCCCATGAAGAATCCTATTGGAGACAGAAGTCTAGGGATTTGTGGCTAGCTGAAGGGGATAGGAATACTAAATTTTTTCATTCCTCTACTGAATTTAAGAGGTAGCATAATAGGATATCTTGCATTCATGATTCTAATGGGAATTGACTAGTTGATGAAGGTGCAATTTCTTTTGAGGCTGTTAGGTTTTTTAAGTCCTTTCTCTCGGTTGATAATGTTGTTTTGGATAACAATTTTGTTGATTCCATTCCTCCTCTCATTAAGGAAGAAGATAATAGGATTCTTATGGCTCCCTTTACCAGTCTTGAGTTGAGAGAGATTGTCTTCTCCAAGTTCTCAGAAAAGGATTTGGGTCCTAATGGGTTTACTGCTTTGTTTTTTTAGAAATGTTGGGACTTTGTGGGGAATGATGTCCTCCTAGCTCTTGAGGAGTCAAGGCATAATAGAACTATTTTAAAAGAGTTTAATACAACTCTTATTGCAATTATCCCTAAGGTTGAAAATCCCAAATTCTTTGGTGCATTTCAGACAATTGCACGATGCAATACCTTATATAAGATCATCGCCAAGGCAATTTTAGTCACACTTGCTAAGATCATTCCTCAAATTATTTCAACTGAACAAGGTGGTTTTGTTCCTCGGAGAGATACCTCAGATGGTGCTATTGTTGGTCATGAGGTCCTTCACTCTATTTCTACACAAAAGACTCTGGCTATGATTCTTAAATTAGACGTGATTAAAGCATATGATAGAGTGGATTGGCATTCTTCTTCGTTCTATTCATGCATTTGGATTTTTGCCCCTTCTATTATTATCTGGAATATATGGCTTGAGAGGAATAATAGAATTTTTGAAAATAAATCACCCCCTTGACTGATGTGTTGGTCAGAATTGAATCTTCTATATCTAAAGTGGTGCTTTCCTTTATTTATAAGAATTTAGATCATCTGCATTCCTTTTCACATTGGGATAATTGGGTCACTTGGAATTGGAAGGCTCTTCAAGTCATCCCCTCTCATGGTTCGATGTCTATGGGGTTATCCTCTGTTATTAAATGAAGAAATGCTAAATGGACCCCTCCCTCACAATTAAAATTTAAACTAAATTATGATGGTTCTACTAAGGGTAATCCTAGAAATTCAGGGATTGGAGTAGTCATCTTTGATCATAACTCAAAAATCATTAAGGTTGCTTGTAAATTTATTGGTATTGGGACACACAATTTTGTTGAGTTTCATGCTTTATCATTTGGTTTGGATTTAGCTATGTCTCTAAATATTAGAGATATTAAAGGTGATTCTATGGTGACTTTTCATGTTTCTACCAAGAAATTTTCCTCTTGGTAGCTACAATACCTCTTGGATCAATCCTTGGGAAATTACAATTTTTCAATTCATTTTCTATTTCTCATTGCTATAGGGAAATTAATTGCATTGTTGATTTCCTTGCTAATAAGGCAATAGTTTATCAAACTAAATACTTGGAGGTTGCTTCTTCTGATATTCCTTCCTCTTGTTTAAAAATTATATATTAATATGGATTTGGTTGGCATTCCCTCTAAGGTTTATTGGGGGTGGTGTTTTTCACATATGTCATGACGTGGTATGACTTTGTGTTGGCACCTTCCCTGATGCTATACATTTGAGTGTGTAATGTTGGGGGTGGTGCCATCTCTGCTTATAAATGTAGGCTTTTGTTTTATTCCTTTGATGCTTGATGCAATTTTTTTCTTGGGAAGTTTATGTCATCATGATTAGCAACGCTCTTCGCTCATTTCATCTATACTTGCTTATTCTGGCTCAATATTGTTCAATCATTACTACGTCAGGTTGTTATATGTGAATTGATCTCATGTCTAGTCTTAGTAGTTCTCTTGGAATACATGTTATGACGTGTTGGGTGCTCATATATTTTTTTGTATTTGTGTATCTCTTGTGATCATGTGGATTTATGGTTGAAGTACCTTGTTCCAGATTTTACTCGAGTCGATAATATCGGCTCATGTGTGATATCGAACATTGCATTCATTTTTCTTGCAAATTGGTGCTGCCATTAATGTTGGAGTTTATTTATATTGCTTGGAATTGTGAAGTTTTTTCATTGTTAATTGTGGTTTTTGTATTTCCATATGTCGTATGTTTTGGCTATAGAACGTTACAGAGTTTGTGTTCCTACAAAATTTGGAGACTTTTAGGATTTTCATGATTATGATGATTAGAAGCTTGGTAGAATTTTTAATTTGCATTCTCCAGATGTTCCTTATGCCATTATGAAGGTGGTGGGAAAATCTTGGTTGGTGGAAAATGCAGATGTTAGTTTATTTGAGATTATTTCTCATTTTATCACGGTGTGTATGGATTTTCTTCTAGATTCTCCTATGGTTCGGGCTTTGGCTAATACCTTCCTGGTCTCATCACTCTTCTATTCGAATGATATGGATTATGCTTTGTCTTCTTACAGTTTTGATCATGGTTTGTTCCCTTATGGTGGTTTCTTGCCTACTGTTGAGCTACTTGCTAATGGATGGTGTGGAGAATTGTTTTTTGTTGCCAGGTGTGGATTAATTGGTGACTATTATGAGGACACTTTGGTGCAATTTGGAGGGTTGATTGATCATGTCCCTCTTCTCTACTTGGTTGTTTCTCTTGATGTTTTTACCAAGATCCACTCTCTTTTGGAAATTTGTGTGGTTGTGCTTGGATCCCCTCATTTGGTCGAGTCGTTGCAGATGATTCCTCCTTCATCTGGTGATGATGTGGTTCCTTGCTCTTCTTCTTTTGTGCCTCCAAATGAAAGTTCAAGTACATGGTATCTTGATTCATGATGTACATTTTCTTATGGGTTTTTTGCTTGTAATATTGTGGCTTGGCCAATGTGGGGGGGGTGGGGTTGTTGGACTTCTTGGTTTAGTGTTGGGTTTGGTTTTGGTCTCCTCTCATGTATAGGGTGATATCAAATTATCATTCCTATATGGTATTTTTCTCAAGAGTTATAACCGAAGGTTTTATTTTCCCGGTTCTTTCCTACCAATATGCTCTTTTGAACCAGGTTTTCTTGTAAACTCTTTTATATTAATAAAATTGTTCAGTGGCTTTGCCACTTTTATCAAAAAAATAAATAATAAAAGCAACATAAATAGAAAGGAGAAATATAACAAATCAGAGATAAAAGAAAAAATCTTCACAATATTACAAAGGACCTTTAGCAAGCATCCTAATAATTTAACAGTTTGGTAGGTTCAACACAAGTAATTGATGTCGTTCCTCTAAACGTTGTTCGTTTAGAAATAGATTCAAGAAAGGTGATTCAAATTTACTCTAGATTATAGTTATTCCTACATAATCATTTGATCAACTTAAACTTTAAGATTTGTTAGTCAATTTACAACAATGTCTAATATTACAATTTTAGATCAACTAGAGAACCACTACAATAGAACTAACTTTCCAAGAGATTAAGTGTTATTGTTAGGTTCTCTTGGGATTTTGATAATAAAACTGATGAGATTTTAAATATCAACACTCTCAATAGATATTGATTCTATAGTTCCTCAAGATAAATAGTCCTTACAAATGAGAACAAAAATCTCACTACTCATGGTATATGTGTCATAAAAAAAAAAATTAAGGCACTCTTATTTTATGATTCCTAGCCTTTGAGATTCCATATGAAATTTTTCAACTTATTCCAAAATATGAGCATGGATGACCTATGATCAAGGCTTCCTTCAGTACACCATAAAGGAATTTTAGGTGGAAGAGATTTATCTTTGAGCTAGGTATTAGCTCAATTATGGAGGGAGAATTTGAGAAAAATATTGAAATGTCCCTTTGACTAAACTCCCTTTCTATAATAGTGATTGAATATTTTAATGGGATAACATTTTTCATTTGCTTCTTCAAAAGCTTCACTCAATTTGTTGCTTCAAGATAGTAAATTTCATGCTTCTTTTCTTAAAAAAGAAATAGCTACGTATCAAAATTCTTTGCTAAGAATTTAAGAATAGTACAATGAGGTCTAATAATAAAATCTAGTGTCATTTATAAATAAATATATTATAGTTAATACAAAATTTGTATATTCAATGGATCATTAATGGATAATCATTTTTTTTTGCATCCTTCTTATACTATTGTAGTGTCATAAATTATAACCCTGTACAATTAACACCACTTTTTGTACTTGTGCCTTAGTGTGACCCAATTTAGCTCTCATCCAAGCCTATTTTTGGTATTTTACCTCAAAATTGATTTTATTTGTTCACATGGTGGTTTGAACCTATGTCTTGGGATATATGCACCCTATCTCCATCTTATTCACCTTGTTTTGGGTGGGCAGTGGCACCCGGGGTGCCCTTGTCCTAGATAGTGGCGCTTGAGGCATTCTTGTCCTATCAAACTAGACACAAACTTGAATATCTTAGTGCACATTTCCCACCTATTAGTTTTGGATCACAGTGTCTCAATTTGACCATTGGAGGTTGGCCTAAAAATACCTTGAGAACTCTATATAAGAGCATTCTTCTAATTCATTTTGACATCCACAACATTCAATTCACATCCACCTTCAAGCACTATCATCTTGATGTCTCTTCAGGTGCTCATCATTGGCATAGGAACTACTTCTTTATGAGGGGGATTCATATCCTCATTGTGTCTCTCTTATGAGGGAAATATATTATACTTGTGCAACATAAGTAGTCCTTGGGGCATCACATCAAGTCCTCCTATCCTTCTCTCACCAATACAATTATTTAATTTTCTCTCTTTGGAGAAGAGTTATTTTCTATGTGATTTTCTCCTTTTGTCTAGTAATGAGAGATTGCATTTGTTTGTACATGGGTATCTCATTAGGCCTTGTATTAAGGACTCATCTATGCATTCATTCATGCATTCATCATTAAGATTTTAGTTTCTCCCTAAGTTGGTGTGCTAGAGTAATAAAGATAATCACCCAATTAATTATCTCAAATTAAGTCCTATATTACTTTATTACACTTAAGCTAAACTTAAGAGTACTTTTCTATTATTAGATTGAGCTACTTATAGGTCATGGTGTCTTAGTACATAGGACGAGGGCACTTATCATGCTCTATTATAATACTCACCTAGGTTTAGATCTGAAGTTTTATTTTTATGCTTTTATAAATGTTCATTGTAATCTATCCAATTCATTTATGGGTTAGTTTCAATATCAAATTCCTCTTTGGATCAATCTCTCTCAAGGTTTCATAGAATACAATCATGTTTTTCCTCTTCATATATGATAGGTGTTTTGGTTGCAAGTGATTTCTAGAAGTTGTGGGGTTAACTATCAACTACAACAAAAACAAGAAATTCCTTATTATCATTTTGATCATAAGAAAGGAGTACCCAACTAGTACTCATTGCTTGTTTTGAATCTTGAAATTTAAATAAGTTGTTCTTTTAACTTTTTGCTCAAACTCTAACCTACATCTCTTATATTGACTATAATCTTTGCTCACTTTTATTAACATTCAATAATCTTAGATCTAGCACAAAAGTAAATAGAATGTATTCAAAAGCTTCCAATCATCAACCCTTTCTTGGTCTAACTTGTTTTCCTTGTTGGATCCTATGCTTCAAAACATACTCATTTCTAACATTCAGATTATTTAAAGCACTTGCAATTTCTATGCCGAATTTTGATACTCCTACACTCCCTAAAAATACCTTGCTACCCAAGTTTGGTTCTCTAGTTCTTGTCTATAAAGCCTCCAAGTTCACCAAATTAATAGCACAATTGAAATTGCAAGTAGAGATATGAACAATAGAAGTAGATGTAGCCCTTCTTCAAACAATCTTGTAATCCACATAAAATAGGCACAATACTAGCCTCATCCCTTTTGATCTCGAAGCCTTGAACTCAGCAAGACATGATCCCTAGTTGGCTCATTAAGAACCTTTCAACTTCACCAGCAAACCAAGACTCATTGACAGCTACAATATTTGACAAAAATCTTCATTTCATTATGCTAAAATTATAGATTTAAATCTACAATGACATTTTTTAGTACACTAAGAAGGACATGACCCTTAGAGAGAGGGGCATGGCCCCTTTTGGGACACAACCCTCTCCTTCTCCACTATGTGATATGTTTCAATACCCTTTCATTTAGCAATTTTTTGTTTTGGCCACGACATCAGAGCTCTCCCTTTCTCAACAAAACAAAAAACAAATTAGAAAAGAATGTTTAGACTTTAGATAGTTGATAAAAAAAAATTGATAAAGCTTGTTTGATTCTAGTTAGAGAATTAAAAAAATGATGAAAATGTCATTTTCCTCTTTTTTTTCAAAACTGCTACATTTGTAGGTAGTGCTAGTAATCTAACGATATATCATAGCATGCACTGAAGACACCTCACATCCCTATTTCAATAAATACAATTGAATACCTGCAACCAAAACCTACGTCTCTTAGCTCTGGAACCGTGTTTGGTTTACACAACTAGCTTTGTAATGACTGCTTTTTGCGCAGTAGTTGGACTCCTTTGAGTCATTTTGGTCATTGCAGATTGGATTGAGGTTATTAATCTATCCTTTTCTATTTGTCTCATATGTATATGTATGACTATTGTTTGAACTCTTCTTTATACGCAACCTCTGACAATCCCTTGCAGGTCATGTGAATTAGTTTATTTGGTGACACAGCCGCACATGATATTAGTACAATAATGTTTACATATTTGAGTACAACCATGTCTTATAATAAAAGCTTGGAACTTTACTACCCAGATTGTGGTTATTTGAAGGGAAAAAACAATGCAGTAATCTTCAAACTAATCAGTGGTTTGACAGATAAAATGACAGTTCATAAGATTATTTTGTGTGAATTTGTATTTTATATTTGCAATGGAATCTCTTTTTTTTCTCCCATATTTGTCTGTAACGTCAAAATTCTCTCTCTTTTTTGTCTCATATTTGTTTGTAACGTCAACATGATATTGATATATCATCATTAGACATTGCCCCACAGTTCACAAGATTATTATAATTCAATTTCTGATGTTCATGTTTTTTTTATCAAATCTTTGATAAATGGTATTTGTAGATCCATTAAACATTTTCATTTAAACTAGACTCCTAAAAAAACTACTAAAATCATATCCAAGACATAGAAGCCTACATCTAATTGCTAGGAACTTCCCCACATGGTTCCATGCTAGAGAGAGCATAAGTCCTTCCTCACCTCTGATAGGTTTCTTTGCCTTTGGATGCCAGGAATGATTGGACTATATCTCCATTATTATAGCTTCATCAACATGTATCATTTGAAGTTTACTAATGCCATCAAGGGTTGCTTCATACAGTCATGTGAGCCCTTTGCATTTTTTGGACGAGTATCTATTG
This sequence comes from Cryptomeria japonica, assembly GCF_030272615.1. NCBI lineage: Eukaryota > Viridiplantae > Streptophyta > Pinopsida > Cupressales > Cupressaceae > Cryptomeria > Cryptomeria japonica. Next base: position 695,162,421 of record NC_081407.1, read on the forward strand.
GGAATTAAGTTAGTTGTTAATTCTAAGGGTGAGAATGGGTGGTTCATTATTCACATGTTAGCAAATGAATTACATTAGATTATGTTTGTTCAAATTAATTTTATATTTCTAATAAATCTAAAATCATTTTTTTCAATTTTAATGAAATCAACTATTTCTACTGAAATTTGTAAACCTAAAACTAAATTTTGTTTTTTTTAATGAAAAATACACAACCATTTTTATGCAATTCTCACAAATCCAAAATCATTTGCAAAGTTTAATAAGCCTAAAACCTTATAATCACAACTAAATATGGTATAAGTGATTGATCATATTATCAACTAGAATATCATCACCCATATAAGTTAATGTGCAACAATCTCCATGCTTCTTGAACCATGACATGAGGGTCTTTATACTTGTGATCAAGCTTCATAAATGTCTCCAAATATTTGGCAGCACCCTTGTAATCATAAGATTCAAGTGCCTGATTAGCATCATCAATACAATTTCCCTCTCCACAATGTCATCAATTCTTGTTAAAAGTGGACTAAACTCGTGACTAAGAAAGATCTAGTTCTCTCACCTTGTAACTGACATGATCAACAAGATCTATCTCTCTCACCACACTTAAGAGCATTTGGTTTGAATCAAGCTTCACAATCTCCAATATCTCAATAGATTTTTGGAGCCCACTTACTTTCTTCTCCATCTAACAGTGCTTTGAAAGTAGTGTTTCCAATGCCCCTATGATATGCAATACACTCATGTAGGAAATGCATAATATGATACACTTGTTGTAAACTCTAGTACATGAATATATGACTCTGTCAAGATCACAAGTGAGTAAATTGATATGTGTTCATACTGCCTCTTTCTAGAACTTACACTAGTACACTAATAGAAATTCATTTAAACTAATTAAATTCATTTGTTTATGTGTAAAGTTTTCGTGTAAATATATAAATTTATGTCCTTCCTCTAAACTTTGTTCTTTTGGAAAGAAAACAAACAAAGGTGATTCAAATTACCTTTAGATTCTAGTTATTACTGCAAAATCATTATTAAGTCGTCTTAAATTTCAATATTTGTTAGTCAGTTTATAACATCTGATTTTGCAAATTCAAATCAAATAGAAAATGAGTCAACATAATTGAGTTTCGAAAATATCGACTTCTATTGTTAGGAGGTAGAGGAAAAGCCATTAAGATGATGTTTAATAATGTTTGTTTTTTTCTTTTTTCTTTTTTTTGTATATTGACAAAAACAAAATTAGTGTAGAACATTTCATGACATTTTTTCATGAAATTTTTCTTCTTAGAAAAAGCTTGTTTGTTTGAGTGTATTTTTTTTTGTCTTTCTCTTGTATGTAATTGCAAGCACCTTTTCAAAATGATGATTGCTCTCCTTTATATTATGTATGTATATTATTTATTTTTTCTAACTTACAGAAAATATCATTGTTGGACTCTCATTGTCCATCCAATATCATCATTATTTTCAAAAGATTTGATATTATCTCAAAAACAACTTAATTTAGCATAATATTTCGTTTTGTTATTGTGGTGAAAGGTATGTATCACTTCTAAATTTATCTCAAAAACAACTAAATTTAGTACAGCTTGAATTGACCTAGTGGTGGAGAACTTGTATTCTTGAAAGAGAGGTCACAAGTTCAAATCCAACAATAGATAAGATATGTATGCCTCGTTTGTAATGTAAACTCCAACACATAAGAAACACCTTTTCTATAAGAATAAAAAAATGTTGTCCCAGGCTGGTCAATCTCTTCCAATGCCTTCTACTGCACGCTTTATCTTTAAATAGCTCTCTCCTTCACATGCGTTTCACTTCATTCACGGGCTACTGCAAATTTTTTAAACTTTGTGATGTTTTAAACTCCTCACAAAAGTGTCTTTATTCCCTCACGACAACACCTTTCTTTATGTATTTTCTGATCATGCTTTTTTTTTTAAATTCAGCACTATTTTATTTATTCAGAGGCCACGCTATTATCTATGTCACATACCTTTCGTGTTGCACAAAATCTGAATTTGTTATAATAGTATATGTTGGCAATCAAATTAAAGCCCATGTCAATAACACAAAGTTAATCAAGAATATTATATTAAAATTTGGTCTGTTGTAATTATATTTCTTTTGATTCGTAGATTCTTCTCTCAAATATTGCACTATGACGGAGGGTAAATGATTTAAGTGATGATTAAAAGACTTTCCTCTAATTTTCGCTCCTCCCGATTTGCACTGTCAATATTCAAATGTGAAATTTGGTGAAAGTTAATTGATGAGAAATTTGGTGGCCTTTGTTTATGACTACACAGTGGAGTATTTTAGATTCACGAGAAAAGAGGTATGTTAGATTCACGAGATAAGAGAATGCACATGAAACAATATCTCTGGCACTGTCACAGATTGTATAAGAGGAGATGTTTAAATTTCACACGCTAAATTTTGATTTCTAGATTTTAAAATGTTAAAACATTTAGAATTGACCGACATTCTCTAAGCTTAATATGTTATTTAATGTGTAATTAAAAAAGCTGCATTCTCATATCTAAAATGGCTAAAGAACTAAAATAACAAAGCAAAACAGTTTCATCAATTCCTAATAAAATTACTGCAAATGGGACCAATCTTCAGTGCAATAAATGTGAATGTGCAGATGTTCCCGCATCAGCCCTTGCTTAAATAATAATTGGATTTGCCTATCTATAATGCAGACATCAGCTTTTACTAGTTGTATAAAGCTTTGTTTTTAAACGAGTTATTTGATGTCTCTGATCAAATTATATATTCGTATATTTGGATTGACATGCACATGGCTGCCAAGCTTACGACCTCTATGAGGGGTGTTTGACAAGTATGTGCATTTCTAGCAATGGAAAACAAAAAAAGGAGTTTTGATCTCCACCCCTCTCCTATCCTATCATGTTCTCACTGATTCATAGGGGAGGAAGGTAGAATGTTGGAAGGATTAGGACTGAGCCCATGTGATGAAACAATTTTTTAGGTTTTTTATTTATTATTATATCAACAAACATTGCACTCCATGTGACTACATTTCTTTAAGACACTCTATCAAATGGTTCACATGTATATACTGAAAGTCCACATTTTCTTAGGCATTGTGTCAAATCCATTATCGTTGGACATCAGTTGTCATGTTTTATAAAAAATAATATTTAGCTCAACATCCAAACTTATTTTAGAATGTCTTTACCTTTGTTTAAGACTCCCATCTTGGTGTAATTTAGGGAAATGTTATTAGGGGAAGCATACCAGTAGTTGTTATAGGATTCTAAATGGTACATCGAATTTTGACGATTTTTTTTTTGTCATTTGCTCTTGTTTTTTGGCTTCTGGGTAGTAGCGATGCATGTTGGGAGATCCGTTATGCGCACAGGGGTCAAAAAGCACACATTTCAAATTGTTGCTTGATACTTGCTTAGAGATGTCCCAATAACAGTACACTTAAAATCGTCAATACTTTGCAAAAATGTCCCAGTAATCGTGAATATTAACAGCTACATGTGAAATTTATTAATGGACTTTTAGTTATTTGTTTTTTGCTTTTTGTTTTTAATTAGTAATTGAAGGGTTGGGTGTGCAAGGAGTGAACGATTATTGGAACATGAACGATAACTAGTGCTCTTCCCCTAACAATTAAAAAAATTGGATTTATTGCTAGAGATTGTACCTTTCTTAATTATAATGAGTATCCTATGCATTACATGGATTTTAACTTATGAAACACTCTTATCAATGCAATTCTTGAACCTTTAAAAAATTTCACATACTAATAGTCCTTTTTGTCATTATTGACTAACTCAATTTCTTTTTTCTTTTTTACTTTCAAATTATGCCTATGCATATCAAATCATACAAAATGTATGAAAGACCTTAAGACATTTATTTTGTATACCCTTCTATAATATATGTTATGATTATTGTTAATGACTATGGCCAATATGATGTTTAGAAGCAACTCAATGAAATAACTTGGCAATTTTAACTTAATGGGTTATTCTTGTCTATTAAAAACAAAGGTTGTGTTGCAACCTTCTAGAAAGTAACACTCAACAAATATAATAATAGACATATAATTTAAACTTATATATGAAAACATTATATCCTTAATCAATAATGCAATACAAACTTTAATATTTATATTGTTTCAATGAGCTATTTTAGTTACTTTATTCAAAATATATGTAACAAATATTTTAAGTTTTTCTATGCAATCTATCAAAAAAGGAGTTGGAAAATATTACAATATTTCATATTGTTGAAAAAATATCATTTTTTTATAATAGAGTTACAGTTTCAAATCACCTTAAGACATCATAAAGAATTTTTGAAAAGATACAAAAAACCATAGGAGAATTTTTGAAAAGAAATACCCTAATAGAATCTTTGCCTAAAATTACCCATGAGAAGAAGTTACTAAATTTATAAGCACAAAAATATAAATCAATGATCAACAAGTCTCTTTCAATCATGTAAATGTTGATCTCACTTTGATTCTAGTAAGCTCATTCTTAGCAATTCATGAGTGATCTTGTTCTCCACACCCAAGTCATGCAATACATGTATGCTTGTGGTATGCTATATACCATGAATGTATTGTAGAGAATTCTCTACTATGTTGATGTTGGGGAATGCTCTACTATGTTGATGTTGGGGATTTTTTTCCTCCAATATGAGGACACTGTATGTTCAATCTTTCTAGTCCCTAAATGTCATTCTTTCATGTTTTAAAAAGTTAGTTCTTTTAGATTATGGAAAATATGTAGAAGAAAAACAAATTACTCTACATCTTTTGTGCAAACCATTTTACTACACAAATTCTCTAGATAAAAAACAATTCTATTAAACAAGAAGTGGCTACAAAAATGTAATAACTAAGATATTCATAATAAGATAACCAGTTTGTAACAAGCTTCTAGTAACCCTGACTTTGAAACATCATGTAAGACTCAAAGATAGATGTATTTTCTAGGGCACTCCATTTTACCAAAAGGATTATACTAATGTAACTAGGTGCAATAAGACCTTGGCCATATTAAAATATTATTTATTATACATAAGCATGGAAAAAAATCCAATCATAAGCATTAGAAAATATTAATTTTTTTTAAAATCCAACTGACATTTTGAGTTTCAAGCAATAAATAAAAGGAATTTGAGTGAGTTGCATAGAAACAAAAAAAACCACACACACACACACACACTCATACATCTTATAAATGTTTATTTTACAAATATATCATAAAGAAGTACTCAAATAGGTGTGCATGTGTTTACAACATAGTTCCATTAGAATGATTTTGTTGAACACTTATCGGAATGCTAAGAGGGGGGATGAATTAGCATAAACAAAATATTACCAAATTAAAGTGATTCATCGTTCATCCATTTAAAGCAATAACCATAAAGACATCCACACAATAACACCAATTTTTTATGTGAAAACCCAAACTGGGAAAAGCAACAATGAAAATCAAACTCACAATATGTATATTTATTGTTTACAATAAGTGTGGCCACAAGCCGAAGAGCTTACTGCTCCATACTTGCACACTAAGGTGCACTACCTTAGGCAAGATACAAAAGATGACTTGCACAACTGAAGATCACTTCTTCAAAGAAGGATACAAAAAATTGTTCAATACAATATGCAATATGATTTGAACTGTAGAAAGATATCTATTCAATGTTAGTAGCAGTTCCAATTAAAGTCGTTGATTCATCTGCTAAGTCTTAGATTCTCTAATCTACTGTAAATCTATATCTCCTTCACACTATTCGCCTTTCTCATTTCCACACACACATACATGTCATTAATTACAAAACATTTTTGACCTTCTTATATCATCCAGATCAAAACACATATACTATGAAGTTGGCTAGAGGGAGATGTAATGTGTATATTATAACCGAACCAAAAATACCCAATTCATTAATATGGAATGCACAAAAACATGTATATTGTTAGCTACAACCTTTGCAAGAGATTCATTCATTCCACACGCTACCTCATATCCTCAAATGTGATTAGACATTCATTATCCCTTGATCTGGACCAAAAAGTGATTACCATATACTTTGGAAATCTACCAAGATATATTTATTCAATCTTTTGGGCCACTTAATATAAAACATGAATATTTGGAAGCTAACTATACAAAATTTGTTCATTAACCGAAACAAGCAGGAGTACCGAACAACCTTCACTCAAGGGGGGTTCACATTAATGACAAGCCAGACGGGCATATTGCAACAATTTCCCCCTTTGTCATTTATGGCAACACTATGCCAACAAAATACAAAACCAAAACTTTCTTCCAAACACTCTCCCCCTTTGACAACAATGACAAAAGGGGTGTCTAATACAGTAAACTGACTCCCCCTGAGGGTAACACCTTATCAACATTAGGATGAAATGTGTACAAAGAAAAATCAAGAGAATAGCCCACAGGAGATTAGAATTTTTGTAGGGCAGGAGGAATAATAGCTTTATTTACTAATTTCAATGATATCTAGGTAATGACCCAATCATCTTCAATAGAAACCAACACCTTGATCTAACTTTCAATCTCAAGAATTAACTACTTGGCATTGTATTTCAGTCCACTGGAACGGACACAGATGCACTCAACTTTTGCGAGTCTTTTAGAATTTTTACCATACTAGTGAGATGTATGTCCACAATGCCTCGCAATCTGTAAAAATCTTTCTTCACAAGTTTCCTTAGATTAACCAATTCATTTAGTCTCTTGTAAAGTTATTCAATCTCCAATCTTCCAGTAGAGTCTTCATCATTCTTCATATTAATAGACTTTAATGACTCTTGGATTTTTACTTCAATAGTGTCAATCTCCTTTTGTATTTTATTGGTAGATTTAGGCCATGTGTGGTAAAATCTATAAACTTGAATTACACTGTCCACACTCTATTCAAACTTAACAATATAGTCTTTTAGATGATTGTGTGCTTCTGCACACCTGTTCCTTGACCGAGTCAGTTGGTTGCCTGGAAGATTATTTTCCAAAGTATTTTAAATTTACACTTCAAGGCTTAAAGACTAACCTTTCAAGTGGTCAAAAGACAACCAAAGTTGATCCTCATTAGAAAAAGATTCACCAATTTGTATATCTGGAAGCTTCTCATGGAGAAACTTCAACATGTCTTCTATCAGGCTCCAAGACATGTAGTTCTTCTTATTAGCTTCAAAATGTAATACATATCTCAACTCAAGCATTTCTCAGGGGGACAATTTCTCCAAGTCCAATATTCCTTGAGAAAGTACCTCAAACGAAATCTCTGGTTTAATAAACATTTTCAATTTTGTTTAGTATGGCACAATATGTGCTTCTTCTATCTCTTTGTCCAATGAATCATCTTTTTTATCAACACTCCTATCTGGATCATTCTTTATTATGCCAATATTAGTATCCTCATCTATGCTTGAATCTTTATAGATGTCTACCAGTGACTCCATGACTTCATTTATAACATGATCAAATGTATCATCATGAGCATTTTCCAGAATATTATATCATTATGTTGTTCTACTTCATTCCTTAATTATTCTACTGCATGAAATGGTTTTTCAGGATAAACTTTATTAACCAAAACATTATCTTCATTTTTTTTTTGTTCTACTCCTGACATAGGAGTACTCCCACTTGTTTCACCAACACATAAGTTCTTATTTGCTTGCACTTCAGAGGAGCAGTTATATATTTTACCACTTCCAGGGTGACTTCATCCGTAGTATCATTAGTTTGTTTAATGACCCATTTGATATCCTTTGGATCATCACACATTATTAGATTTACTTTCTTTTTTGTGAAGCCTTGTATGAAGAGAAAATTGAATCTTTCCTCTAGCTTCTTCAAATAAAGGGCTACAGACTTTGTCAAGGGCAACAACCCAAATATCTCCAATGTCTACATGAATATAGGCTCAAACATATTCAATGTATAAACAGTGAATTGGTACACTAGAAAATGCGTCTTCTCTATCTCTTAAAACTACAACATACAGATATAGCTTCAACACAGATCATGGCTTAAGAGAATCATCAACAACAACCAGAATCGATATTGTGTCTGTAACTAGTTTTTACTTCTTCAATATAGGATGCACTCTTTTGATTCTTTTCAAGGGAGCTCTTGAAATATCAAATTGCAAGTGAACAAAATGAGCTTGAAAAAATAATATATCCATGTTTCAGTGTACTAAAATTAAATGTGCAAAACCCTTAAAAGATGATAGAAACTTTGTTCCAACTGTAGACTCAAAATACTATCCAAAAATCATCAAAAATTCTATTCCAAACACTGAAATGTTGAAAACATTTATCAGCACCACATAAATTGAGGGATTGTATTATATTCCTTCAAATCTCCCTCTCAGACCTTGTTCTCTGATTAGTTTCCAAAAGAAGGTACAAAACCTTCTGCAGATGTAGACTCACCTTTATTTTTTACTTCATTCTTATCCTCTAATTTCTTCACTCAAATCCTCTTCATTTTCTCTCTTTCTTGGTTAATGTCAATTTTACTTGTCATGCCATTAGACTTTTGTGTTCATCTTTCACAATGTTTTGCGATATGACCTATCTTATTGCAGTTATAACATATTGGTCTTCTTTGAAACTTGCCATTATGCATGTTGCTCTTTCCAAACATTGGTTTGAGCTGCACTCGACTACTCTATGTCCATACATATTACAACCATATCATGCTCTATTGAAAGAATGATTATAATCTATGTTTGTATAGCCATTCATCATTATCCTACTTTTGCATTCAGTATTTCTATTCCCAAACTTATTACAAGTGTAACATCTCAAGTTATTTGATTGATTACTAGTTTGACTTATGCATTCACTAGCTCTATGTCCAAATTGATTGCATGAAAAACAATTACAATTAAAGGAATACCTAGATCTCCTATTGTGTTGGCTGATCTTCTTCTGATCCAGAATGTGGTTAGTATCTTCAATCTTCTCCTTTCCTTTGGAATTTTCTCCTCTTTCATAGTTGTGTCCACCCTTGTCATTATTTTGGTTATAAACATTGAGTATTGCATAAAGTGCTTCACTTCCTCCTTTCAATTTCAAGATTTTGTCAATTTGTTCCTTTGCCTCCTTCAATTCCTTCCTTAGTTTATGCACTTCATTTTAAAGTTTAGAACATTCCTTTGTTTTGTTGTTCAATTTTGTATCAAGATCATCCATCACTTCTCTTCCTTCATCAGTCAGTTTTCCTAAATAGGCAATTTTATCTTCAGACTTTTTGCACATGAATCCACTCTCATATAGATTAGTCAAAGAGGGTCTTAACTATCCTTCCATGTCAACAACACCTTCAATTTCCCAGTTATGATGACTCTTAGTATCCATATCAACAAGTGTCCAATTCCCTGATCTACCCCAATGGTTAAGCTGCTTTTTCAAAAACCAAGGCTCTGATACCAATTGTTGAACATTTATTAGAATGTTAAGGGGGGGATGAATCAACATAAACAAATTATTACCAAATTAAAGTGATTCATCATTCATCCATTGAAAGCAATAACCATAAAGACATCCACACAATAACACTAGATTTTTACGTAGAAAACCCAAACTGGGAAAAACCAAGATGATAATCAAACTCACAATATATATTTACTTTTTACAGTAAACTTTGCCACCAACCAAAGAGCTTACTACTCTAGACTTGTAGACTAAGGCGCATTGCCTTAATCAAAATACTAAAGATGACTTGCATAGTTGAAAATCACTTCTTTGGGGCAATACACATATTAATTTTTAGTACAATATGCAATATGATTGAACTATAGAAAAAGAATCTATAAAATGTTGGTAGTAATTCTACTTAAAGCATTCTATGATTCATCTGTTGATTCTTTGATTCTCCAATCTACTCCAAATCTATATCTCCTTCGCAATGTTTTCCTTTCTCATATTTGTGCACACATACATGCCATTAATTACAAAACATTGACCTTCTTATACCATTTGGATCAAAACACATATACTATGAAGTTGACTAGAGGGAGATGTAAAGTGTATATTACCACCAGACCAAAAACACCCAATTTGTTAATGCAGAACGCACAAAATGTATATACTATTGACTCCAACCTTTGCAAGTGATTTATTTGTTCCATATGCTACCACATATCATAAAATGTGTTTAGCCATTCATTATCCCTTGATCCGGACCAAAAAGTGATTACCATATACTCCATAAATCTATCACGATATATTTATTCGATCTTTTGGGCCACTTATGATAAAATATGAATATTCGTAAGTTGACTATACAAAATCTATTCATTAACTGAACCAAGCAGGAGTACCGAACAATCTCCAATCAAGAGGGATTGACATCAATGACAAGCCAAAGGGGCATATTGCAATAGATTTGGCCCTACAAATAGGGGATAGTAAAATATCTATTTTTATACTTATTTAACAAGTCAAGAACAATAATAAATACACAAAGCTCACAAATGAAAACTAGGATAGAACATATAAGTAATAATAAAAGCAACATAGCTTCTTGCATTTCAATTAATCCTCTTACTCCATTCTTACCAATATGTTTTGTCTGCTAATGGGCATCATATGGTTGATCCTAGAAAGAAGAGGGAGGAGGTAAATTGGTCCAAACCAGATCCCGGATGGGTGAAAATCAATTTTGATGGTGCATCAAAAGGGAACCCTAGACCATTGGGTGTTGGGTGTGTTGCTCGGGATGTGGAGGGCAACATTGTTGCCTTGGAAAGGAGAAATCTAGGGATCGGTACCAACAATGATGTGAAGCACAGAGAGCATTGATGGTGGTGGATCTAGCGAAAAAAATGAAATTTGAGCAATTGCACCTGGAAGAAGATTCTCATATTGTCATCAATGTGATTGCCAATGGGGGTGCCCATATGTGGAAATTGGATAAATGGGTGCGCATTATTTGACAGAAACTTGAGAGTTTCAAAGTTTTCAAATTGAAATAGGTGTATAGAGAGGGTAATAAATTGGCAGACTCTCTATCCAATATGGCGGTCAAAGTGGTGGGATGACTTGGATGGAGTTGGCATGGTGGTCGAGATGGTAGGTACGAAGACATTGAAATGGAAACGTGTTGAGTTGGTGGAATAGTGGTTGCATTTATTCCACTTGAACTTGGCGGCTTCCATGTTGATCGAGTGTTCGGCGTACATCGAGGTGGAGGACTCGAGTGATATGCATTTACTTCCCGCATGATCTAAGTACGTAGGATTTATTGTCGTCTTGGGTACTTGGGGAGTTTTTTATGTATTTTGTGGCCATGCACTTCATTTCCTCATATGGTAGCAAAGCAGTTGGGTGTGGAGAAGGTGGTTCTAGTGTGGAAGATGGAAGTGAACTTCAATTTGAAAGCTTCCAAGAAACAAATGGCATTTTGTGCGAAAATTACCATCGAGCATTTGAAGATTATTTTCACCACCAATGATACATTTTTTCTTATTCGGGTGTGGCAAGTCCTCGGGTATGATTTCCTACTCGCAAACCACAAATACCACACAAACACGGATATATCATCCATGTTTTATGTGTGGGGACTAGAGTGTTCGAGCATACAAGAAGTGAAGAGAATCATGGTGAGATTCGTGAAACCAGAATGGAGGCGGGGGTTAGACACATTACTAGAATGGGTAGAGTCGGGTAGAGGATTCATTACAGCCTTGGGGGATTGGGTCGTTGTACTTGGATATCCTCCACATGTGCACCCCTTCATCCTTTGGAGGGCCATGGAGGCCAGAAATGTAAGGAGGCATGAAGCGGTTGAAGGGTGGTGAGATGTGAGGGATTACATTACAGATTGGGAGATTGTTCTTGCCTCTGGGGTACCACATGAGTTGATGGACCTCACCAAATTGAAATTCAAGTTTGTGGATTATTGGCGAGGTGAGAAAACTCAGAGAAGACAGAGAGGCCAAGCTTTGCGGGGAAAATTAGTGGTGGGAGGTTGCGGATCCAAAAGGAACCAAAGGCATGGGGAGGCAGAGCAAGTTGAAGGTGGAAGGGACGAGAAAATGCAGGCTTGATATTTTGAAATATCATCTTTTTTATATATTTGGTCATCAAGAACACTATTAATTTTGATGAAATCACTGTAATTTTGGACTGGGGCATAGATTGGTTAGATTTCATGGGTAAATTTTTGCATACCCAAATGGTGGATATAGGCTGGGAAGGATAGATGGGGGATTTTATTTCCTATATGATACTCTAATGAATTTTTTTGTATTTTTTAAAAACCTTTATTTACTAAAAAGAAATAAAAAAATTTACAAACCAAAAATAATAATAAAAAAAGCAACATAAATAGAAAGGAGAAATATATCAAATTGAAGAAAAAAGAATAAATCCTCACAATATTACAAATGCTCTTTAGCAAGCATCCTAATAATTTAACAGTTTGGTAGGTTCAACATAAGTAATTGATGTCGTTTCTCTAAACTTTGTTCCTTTGAAAATAGATTGAACAAAGGTGATTCAAATTTACTCTATATTTTAATTATTCTTACATAATCATTTGATCGACTTAAACTCTAAGATTTGTTAATCAATTTACAACAATGTTTGATATTACAAATTTAGATCAATTAACAGTTTGGTAGGTTCAACACAAGTAATTGATGTCATTCCTCTAAACTTTGTTCCTTTGGAAATAGATTGAACAAAGGTGATTCAAATTTAATCTAGATTCTAGTTATTCCTACATAATCATTTGATCAACTAAAATTTTAAGAGGTTTTAATCAATTTACAACAATGTCTGATATTACAAATTATTGGTGTAAATTATGACTCATAATTACACTTTACTTAAGTTGACTTAGGATAATGCATTCATTGTAGTTTGCATATAAGACACTTAGGGAAGTGTACATCTAGGGCGGTTGCTTGTAGGAGAAATTCTACCTTTTGTGGTGTTCTCATGTTGTTACATTCCACCTTCGGTGGGTGATCCACCTCTTGTGGAATATTTATTATTTCTCCTACCTACCTTGTATCTCATTGGGCCACATGTCATGATTGTGTGCTCGCATGCCTTGCCTTTATAAGCAGGCTCATTTACATTATATGTAATTCAATTAATCCAATTCAATCAACTCAATTAGTTGGGTATTTTGCATCTTGATAGGAATACAGTTTATTCTTGTCCAATATTTTTCTCTCTTGATTGTGCTATCAATTGGACTCTAGATCTTTGCAAATTCTCACATGGTACCAGAGCCATTAGAGTGCCATTGGTTTTCCAATCGAGAGAAATTTGATATAATTTGGGGTTTTGCATTTTGGATCTTTATGTTTGTTGGTTAACGGATTTATCACCTAACTCTATATTCTCACAACCACAAAGGTGACAAATGTAACCATAGTTGAACCAATCTAAATAAACTAATTATTGACTGATTCTTTGTTTATTTTACAATGTGGCGGCTACCTTCTAATGATATTCAATGAATAGAAACTAACTAAATGTTTTTAACCAGAAAGCAAATAAGGAAAGAGATTTTAACCAAAAAGATTTGAAAAGGCATGCATAAAATACAAATACTTTTTAGATTTTCTAAGTTTTTGAAACAACTAGATTGCTACAAAATACCATTCAAAGATAATATTTTTGCAGCAATAGAAAAACTGAAACCATCCACCATCTCAAATATAGATGCATCCACTGATAACCATTCAATGGAACAAAAATCATTCACACCTCATAATTCAAAGATTACAAATATCTAAAGCCACCATCAAATTTTCTATATTCAAAGTAGTAAACGGAAATATGTTTAAAGAAGTTTTTGTTCTTAAGAGAAAAACAAAGTTTGCCCAAAGGATCCTTAAATGAAAATAATTCCAGCTATTTAAAACATTTAGAGAAACGGTTTCTTGAAGACAACCATTTTTTTTAAAATAAGTCTTTTTGGCTTCCAAGCCAATATTCAAGAAAAGCAATTAAAACAGAAAAACTATGAAATTGCCCCTACCTATTCAACTCCCGGTTCATTATGACTAACGATCTCCACCTCCTGGTGAGCACGTGCCACCTCCCGATCCTTAAGCCTTTGTCTGTACTCACGGTACCTATTCATGATCAGCTCCAAGTTTAAATCCTCTAGTATCGCTATAATGTGTAGTCTTGTTCTCCATTTTAAAGTCAATATGTCAGTAGTGGCAATGTTTTTATGCATTTTATCCATACCAGTTTTGAAGGTTGTAGTGTGCATCTACAAGTGACACAATCCCTTGAAGGATTCCAAAGAAATATATTGAGGATCCCTAATGTTTTTCTGACAATTCTCTTTGAACTGGTCCATCATTTCACCAAGTTCTCGTACATTCTCCTCAAAACTATCCATAAGATCAACATCCAAAGCACAGAGATTATTCTTTATTTTCAGCTTATTATTCAAATAGCATTTTAGGGCATCATCAATGTCACTAATATAGTCACAATAGATCTTTTCTTTTCACTCCAAGGCTTCTCGCCAGGTAAGATCAATTTCTTTAGGATGTGCTACTAATCTTTCGGTCATCAGAATGGTAGGGTTTAATGTAGTGAGCTCGGTAACCTCCTTTGAAAGCACAAATATGCTCCCATGTTCTTTCTAACCTGTTGTAGCTCAACTAACAATTCTTTTCTTTTATTCCAAATATTCACATATAACACCTTGAACTTGGTAATATAGCTAACATCAATCCTATACATTTCATTTATCCATTCAGTGACAGCTTTAGCATATCCTAAATTACCTTTAACCTTTTTCACAGTATTTGGATCAAGTCCTTACACCTATGAACTTGAAGCCTCCCTAGTTGCAGGATTTATAATAGATAAAATGAAATCCTTCAATGGCTACACTTGGGATTGTAGATCCAGATTCTTTTTCTTTTGCTCTTGAGCCCTCTTAATCAATGCATGGACTAAAAAGTTAACAACGTAGATGTCCCCTTCCAAATTAGAAGGTCCCACATCTACATGATTGATCTTATAATACTTCTTTGTTATATCACTTGCGCTCACATATTTAATAAGATCAACGATCTCTAAAAGTTGGTGACCAAATATAGGATCAGAAATGATCTGAGACATTTGCTTAGCCTTTTTAGGCTTGTGAGAACTTTGTAATAACAATGTAACTGTATCTATTTCACTAGATATAGGAGAGGACACTTTCATTTTCTTCTCTACTTATTTCTTTAGCCATGCTAGAGAGGTTGTTTCAAGTCTTGACTCTTTATTAATAGTGTTGGGGGTATCTTGCACGGGAGAGGAGGGAATTTCAAGCAAATCGGAGAAAGAATGATCATCAATTATCTCTTGGTAAATACCTTCAGAATCAGCAAGAGGAGACCTCCCTCTAGATGGCGTAACTCTGCCATCTTGATCACAGGTTGATTTTACCCTAGCAACAATTTCTTCAAGCTTCTCTCCATCACCATCTGACTGAGAACCTCAAGTTGGTAACCTATCTGCAGATTTGGCTATTGATGTTGGAACATGGGAAGAGGAAACACCTCCTTTCTCTCTACGAGATGATGACCTTTGGCTTTGTGAGGAGCTGACATGTTGTTTCCACTTGCCATTTAACCAGTCAGACATCCTTCTCAATACTGGAGTGGTGTAGACCATCAAGTATGAGACCTCCTCTTTAGACCAATCAACTTTTGTGGGGGCCGTATTGACAAGAGTATAATAATCTAGGTCCAAAATGACCTCATCTTCAATCACATCATCAAGAACATTAAAAGAAATGCCAAGAGTATGAATTTGCTACAAGGAAAGTCTCATGAAACTTCTTTTGAACACTTCAACATCATCTAAACAATCTTCCCAAAAATCCTCGAGCTCAAGCCGATGCATATAACCTTTGGCACCATAAAAATTGTGCCTCACATATCCCTTGCTATCAAAACTATTTCTAGATGGTGGAGATTGAAAATGAAACTTCTCTAGAATTATTTCCACGGCCTTAGTAGCGCCATTTTTTTTACAAGAGAAATGAGGTGTAAACAATGGGAAGGAGTATCCTTTCTTTCCCATGTTCAGATATTTAACATTCACCACAGCTATCCGGCGGAAAACTTCCAAGAAAATAATATAGTCAGAAGGAAAACAGGGAAATTTCAATGGGGCATTTTCAAAACCCCCAATCCTAAGGTATGTGAACCTGTTGAATTGGATGAAGAAACTTCAAAAATTCATCACAAAGGTTACAGAGTCACGGGAAATCCGTAAACAAGGGTTTCCTTATAGTTTTCTAACCATACCCATCAAGAATACATCATTGACACAAGAAAAAGTCTGCATACCCTTACGCATGGTGAGTTGGGGAAATTTTTGATAGACAGGTGCAAATGCAGGGAGAGGATGATGCAATTCCAATCCTAGCCAAGCAGACTCTTGACTAGCTACTATGAAAATCAAGTACGAGCATGTATGAAAGACAAGGGACTGGCGAAAATTCTACAAATGTTCATGCAAATGATAGCTAATGATGGAAGTCAGTCAATAAAACTCTCAGGAGTACAAATCACCAAGATAAAATGGCACATCCAGAGTTCAAAAGAATCAGTGCAAGCACTCCCTACAACATGTTGCAAAAGGACTATAATCTCTACAACTTCATCCTTAAAATACATTCTTTTCAATTTGGTGGGCAATTGAGACTTACCTTCTTTTTCAGACTTCAACCAATTTTTGGCAATGTAGTTCATGCACCAATCTCCATGCATTCTGAATTACTCTTCACCAGCTAGAATGGACATGTCTTCAACTACTTTCCTCTTAGGAAGGCACAAAGCGCTAGAGATGCTTTCAGCATTAATTTGTGCTACAACCCTACCCCTGTTTGCTCAGATTTCTTGTGTCTATGGGTTGTATCTTTCAGAGCACACAATAATTAAATCTACACAAGGCATGACAATCGAAAAACCAGCTGTGAAAGCCAGGTGACACTAAAGAATTTTTTTACCGCAACGGAGATCTCCTATCTCCTTCAAGCTCTTGTAGGAAAGTTTCTAGGTTCAATTGTTCAACCTCTGTGTCTCGCACACCTGCCCAATGGTTTTGTATCACACTCTGCATGGACACAAGCTAGATAATGCACTTTGTGAAAACTCGGAATTGAGAGCTGGTTGAAAAATTATCCGCCACCCCGTCTATGTCCTTGAGTGATGTGACATGCCTTAAATGTTGCTTTTACTTTGCCTTTTAAAACGGTCTTTTATTTCAGCTTGTTCCTACTAACAAGGCAAATAGCATTAGTCCATACAACTTGATGCAAAGGCGATGCTCCAAGACCTAGGTGAGACTGACAAGTCACTCAGTCAGGAAAAATATGAACTTATGAGTCTACGGTTGGGACTTCCAAACTTTCCACAACTCCCACTAGAGAGACTAAAACACAAGACAACGAGAGATAGGGCAATCGGATACTTCCAAAAATTCCTAACTCCATGACAAGCTTGGAAAAGGGACACTTCACGAGACAAGACTTTGAAAATTCATAAAGCTCGCGACAAGGAGCTTGAAACACGAAGCGATAAAGAAACACTTAGAAAAAAAATTAGATGGCAGTTCCAAAATTAAAAAGGGGGCAACATAATTGTCAGTTATTATTGGAGCTTGTTGGGTCAAATCCAGGGTCGCCATTGGATTGAGGAGGTTTGAGAAAGTTTGAATTGCTTTTTGTTTTGTCTAAATCTGGCATCGGAGGCCAAATCTAGAGCCATTGAAGGTGGAGGGTGTTGACTTGTCCCAGGAGCAATATGCAATTTTGGAGCATTTTTGGCAAAATCCAACATCGACATCACACTCAGAAGGCCCAAAAACCCCAAAGTCGACTACCAATTTGTCGAAATCGGCCTCCATCACTAGAGTTGAAAATTTTTCCCCTCCCTACTGTCATACAAACATTTTGTAGTAAGGTACCTTTTTAAATTTTTTAATATAAGAAAACATATGTTTTCTTTCTTTCGATTTTTATTATGAAATTGCAAAAAAAAAAAAAAAAAAAATCGAATTAATTCACTAGGGGGGTATTGTATTTGTTTTGTTTTTTTGTTTTTTTTTTGTTTTTTTTTGGGGGGGGGCGGGGGGGGTTTTAACCCTGTGGACCTATTATATGCAAGGACTGTAGGGTACCTACAGTACGGAATACCTATCGACCTGCGTCTGCAGGTGGCAGGTGATACCGCCACCTACCAAGGTATTTGATTGTGATAGGAAATGGGACCACCTGCCACTTTTTTTAAAAAATATTTTTTAAAACTATTTAAAGTTTTAAATTTTTTAATATGTTTTAAATAAAACTTTTAAAGTTTTTTTTTTCGGTTTTTTAAAATAAAAAAGAAATTATTAAAATCTTATTAATCAGCTTTTTAATAAAGCTTTTTTAAAAGGTTAAAAAAAATTTTAAAAAAATTCGTTGTTATTAGTTGTAGCGTCCTAAAATTGTGACACTTGCAATTTTGACTGCATTTCGGTCTTCACGATGGCGACGCAACACGCAACCTGAATGGAGACCCCGAAACCTGATTATGACACCAAAAACTGCATTTTCTTGCACCCTGGCCTGAACCTCCTTTGCACCCTGTTGTCCCGGGAGGTGGGACCAGAGCGCCCAGCGCCCTGGTCCTTCAGGACCAGGGTGCCCAGCGCCCTGGTCCTTGGGTCCTATTTTGGGCCCGGTCTCCTATGGGGTCTCGGGTCTTTTTGTTTGCAATTTGGAAATTATCTTTCCTGGTCGGCCTAAGGTCGGGAAAATCAGTCTATCAGCCCTAATTGACAAGTATATAAAGGGCATTTTCCTCTTTCATTAGGAGGATGGAAAAGGCGTGGAAACTATACTCAAGCATTCAAGCATTCAAGCATTCCTTCAAGCAATTGATCATTTCAAGTCTCCATTCAAGGCTAAGTGTTGCATTCAAGACAAGGATTCAACCATTGAAGAGGAGATCACATATTACTACATACAACATACAACAAACAACAACATCTATACCTTCGCACATAAGGATACAAACATCCTTACAACAAGGTATTAGTACTTGTTTTACATTACATTTACAGCACTTGCTCATTTCTTGGTTAATTCCAAAACCGGGGTTTGACCTAAAGGCAAACCCCTAATCCCTAACCCCCTAATCGTCTTCGCTTTTCTGTGTGTAGGTTGCAGGTACGTGGCTGAAATTGAAGATCTGGAATCCTTGTGCAGAGATGAACAGATCCCCCTTCGTTTCGCGGATTTTTCGGAGGACCGTGGCGCTGGGCGCCATCGTCCCGACAACTTTTGCTCAAATTTGCAGGACAGCGCCGTATCGACATTTTACTGCTAATTCCAGGTCCACAGCTTCATCCTATATCCCTATCTCAGTTTATAAGCAAATCTTTGTCACTTTCTATGCATGCTTAGCTTAATTCTTTCTATCTACATTTCTTTACAAAAGAGGGTAGCCTTGCTTTCTTAACCCCTGAAACACATTTAGCATCCAATCTTGCCTTGTGTGGGATTGGATCTTGTGGGTTTCAACCCCTCTTTTGAATGTAAAGTCTCTCCCCTAAGTGAAAACCATCAACCCTAGTGAATCTCCCTTCTCTCTCCTTGGAGTTGGAAGAGGGGAGAGCAACTAGGGTTCGATCGCGATTTTCCGCTTTACATTAGTTAATAAAAAAAATCATGTTTTTTCTTTGTTAATAAATTTTATTTTATAAAAAAATCTATTTTTTCTTTATTGTGTTTAATAAAGTTTTTTTATGGGTTTTTAAATGTTTTTATTAAGATTTTTTTAATTGTTTAAAAACAAAATATCATGTAATAGGCAAAATTGGGAACACATTTTTTCCTTGTCTACCACACATGTTTGCAGCATTTTCCAATTGGTAGCCAAGGGGATGGGGGGGTTGCTCCTTCATATCTCTTGGCATTATCCCAATCGAAGGCATCTTCATCTGCAGTCTTCTACAGGGCATCTTTTTGGTGGCATCATCTTCATGTTTCTAGATTTGCATCATCATATTGTATTCTCTTGCATGAGCTATGTTGTAACACACTAAAATAAAGTGCCACACCTCTTTATACTTTGTCATTGATGACATATTTGATGTAATCCTCTTGTACTCCATAGATTAGGAAATATCTTCTGAGACAGTGCATGGCTTCAGTTGAGACTTGGATTCTACACATTTGTGCATGGCTCCCATGAGACTTTGATTGTACCAATCTGCCATTTACAAGTATCCATTTGATGCTCAAAGAAGGTTGTATCCACGCCTAATCTTCATTTTGTTGCAATGAGTGATTCATTGTTCATTATTCATCAATAGTGGTACCTAGTTTTGTCACACTTTGACATTCTTGGGGCAACATTGGCTCTATTTCTTCCTAATGAGGAGGTATTTTGGTCGACATCTATGGACCATTTTTGCAGGAGATTCTACTTTGAGGGGGGCTTCATGGTCTTTCATTTTCTCTCTTATGGGGGGAGTTTTTCCTTGCGTGAGGTTTTTTTCTTCTCATTCATCATTGACAGCATTTTGTGCTTTCATCTCTCTTTTTTTTGGGGGGGGGACTTTTTTCCCATTGGGTTTTTCTCTCTTTCTCTGTTTGTGAGAGATTCCATTGCATGTGTACATGGGTACATAACATGGCCTAGTAGTTGTGACCCATCTTCCACTGTTAGCTTGATTCTACATACCCCTAAGTTGCACTTAAGTGGGGGTGTTGGTGTAAATTATGTCTCATAATTACGCTTTACTTAAGTTGACTCAAGATAATGCATTCATTCTAGTTTGCATATGAGACACTTAGGGAAGTGTGTGTCTAGGGAAGTTGCTTGTAGGAGAAATTATACCTTTTATGGCGTTATCTTGTTGTTACATTCCACCTTCGATGGGTTTACATTCCACCTTCGGTGGGTGATCCACCTCTTATGGAATATTTTATTATTTATCCTACCTACCCTCACTTACCCTTGTATCTCATTGGGCCACATGTCATGATTGTGTGCTCTCATGCCTTGCCTTTATAAGAAGGCTCATTTACATTGTATGTAATTCAATTAATCCAATTCAATCAACTTAGTTAGTTCTAGTGTAGCATCCTAAAATTGCACCCCTTGCAATTGTGACCGCATTTGGGGCCCTCGCCTTAGTGTCCTTGTCCTCATTCTTGATTGGGACCTGTTTATGCCTCCACCATGTAATAAACTTCATATTTTCACTTTGTGCCTTGCTGTGACCCCTTACCCTAACCCAATTTGGAGTAGGACCAAGGCGTGGGGCCTTGGTCCTCACTGGTCTTCTCTAATTGCGGCCCAATTCAAACCCTAGGCCTTATCTCAAATTTGAGTGAGAATTGCCTCTTCATGTCAGCCTATGTCAGAAAATTAATAAGTTTGATGGCATGCAAGTATATAAGGAGGTCTTCCCCTCTCATTTAAGCATAAGATGATAACATGATAACACAAAAAGGCAACATTCAAGCATTCAAGCATTGAAGCATTCATCATCAAGCATTTCTAGAGGTTTTCAAGGTTGCATATTCTTCATCTATCCATTATGGAGCAACATTACATCATTCATTTGCAAGCATGTGTGTTTTTTAGGGTTTTTTCATGTTCGTGCCATTTCATACAACATATGTGATTACATTCAAGAAGCAAAGCATCATCATCATTCATTATAGATCTGAAGTATACGTTCTCATTATTTATTTCAAGTATTTGCAATATTTCATTCAAGGTTGATTCCACATTAGGGTTTGACCAAAGGCAAGCCCCTATTCCCAACCTTTTCCCCTTTCTTTCTGTGTGTAGGAAACAGGTGTACTTCTAGAATTAAGCTTTATTTGCAAAGACAGAAAAACCCTTTTTGATGCACAGAAAATTCGGAGGACCAAGAGGCAGCACCATAGTCCCTTCTTTTTCGGGACATTTTCACTGGGCATATCCAAATCAGCTCATATTACTCAAATCCAAGTGCACAATGAAATCTCAAACCTATAGCTCATTATTTTCTTAGATTTGTCTTCAATTCTTGCACTTTACCCTAAATTAGCATTTCAACTTACAAAAGAGGGAAAAACACACCATAATCAATCAATCCACTTAGTATTCAATCCTTATCAGATTTGTGATTGAATCTAGTGGATTCCTCCCCTCTTTTGAATGTAAAGGAATTCCCCCCCCCCCTCCAAAAGCGAAAATTGATATGGTGATTTCCCCTTCTATGTTGCAAATTGCCAAATCAAATTTTCCCTTTTACATTTTGGTGAACCCAACTCCTCACACCATTAATTCTTATTTTTTAATTCATATCTGAGTTTATGCAATTTAAAATTTAAGTTTTAATTTACAAGTTTGATTTCCTTGCAAATTTTAAAAATTTAGAGGTTAATTTCATTAAAAACCTATTTTTTAATTTCAAAATTGAGCTTGTGAATTGTTTAATTTGGATTAATTATTTTAGATCTAAGCACTTCTTCAATTTCAAAATTCAAATTTTTATCTACAAGTCAAATTTCACAATAAAATTTTTAAATTGAGTGGTTAATTTCAAAAACCTAATTTTTTTAAAAAAATGAGTTTGTGGGTTGTTTAAATTTTGAATTTCCCTCTTCAAATTTGGTTGTTAATTTCAATTCAAATTCCAAATTGCAATCTTGGATCAAATTTCTATATTAAAATTAAGTGGTTAATTAAAAAGACCCCAATTTTTAAATTTAAATTAATCTTGTGCATTTCCCCACTTTTCAATTTCCAAAGTTCGATCCTAGATCTAATTTTAGATTTTAAAATTAAGAGGTTATTTTTACAAGTTCCTAATTTTAATAAATTTAAATTTAAATTAGCAGGTTATTTAACAAAGCCCTAATTTTTAAATTTAAATGTTTATTGGGTAAATTCAAATCTTCTAGTGGATAATTTTAAATTTAAATTAAGATGTTATTTTCAAAGCCCTAATTATAAATTTAAATTTCCTAGGAGGTTCCATAATTTTTCAAAAATTGAATAATCATTTTTCTAAAATTTTGTATTATTCAATTATTTTACAAATTCCAATTTCCAAAACTCAACTTTCAAACTCTCATTTTCAAATTTCATTTCACATTTTTCAAAATTAAAATCTTTAAAAAAAAAATCAAATTTGTGAATCTCATAAATTAAGTGGTTTTATTTATAAAATCTTAATTTATTACAATTAATTTTCTTGGATTTAAATTTCACTATTCATCATGGCAATTAATGGATTTGATCTATTTGCTATTTCACATATGATTACATTGCTTCTTACGTACATTTATTATAATCATGTGTTGGATAATAGCTTCTTTCACTTCATGTTACTTCTTTTCATTCATAGCACTTGGACATATTGCATTCTTTGGATGTCCAAGTTTATTCCTTTGCATCAAGTTGATCTCAAAGCTTTTATTTATCATGTACATTGTGTTATCGTGATGTTTTTGGGCAAATGCATTTCATACATAGATCATCTAAAAGATTTTGTAGATCCTAACCCTAGAGATGACAATGAGAACCCTAATACTTGTACCTCTCCTAGGGTATCTAATGTGAATGAAGAAAGAGCTAATTCTCTTATCAATGATCTCTCTAATGGAGAGCAATCATTGAAGACAAACATGGTCCCATCTTCTTCGCATACACATACCCTTGCGCAAGGGGGGCAAGATCAAAATATTGGTGTTTTCATCTCTCTAGATCCTCCTTATTCTCCTACAGCCTATCTTAAACATCAAAATATTTGTAAAGAAGATGATTTTATGCATTTCATTTACGATCTCTCTCCCCACATAACATTAAGCAAAGATGAGGCCTTAGATGATAAGGATGTTCCTTCCCAATCTACCAAAGAGGATATGCATGATGAAAGAAAGGAAAATCCTCACCCACAAGATATTTGTTCTTCATATACCAATCCCTGCATTCCTTCAAAACATCCTTACACTATAAACTTCAAATAAATTTATTATAATGTTCCCATGCCTTATCAATTAGAAGATTCTTATAGGAGTGGCTTTAACATAATATCAAAACAAGGTTTTAAAGGACAAGGACTTGGAAAATTTGAACAAGGAATTAGAGTCCCTATAAACCCTCCTATGTAGGTTATCATAGAAGGCCTAGGAAACAATAATAAATATCCTACGGATGACCTCCTTAGGATTCAAGACTTCAAAGTTCATTTAGCTATTGGTATTTTGGATATGTTGATATGGTTTTGTCATTGATGTCAACACCTATTAACACTTATCAACTTTGGCACTTTGGAGAACTGGCAATGTTCACCGGCAAGCAAGTGACTTTATGCACAGTCACCGGTATCTGGTTCACCGGCAGGATATAATGTTCACCGACACTTGGAATGACATGGAAAACACTTGGTTATGTTGAAGACATCGTTTGGACACTTTGTCTTGGAGATTTGTTCATTGGTATATTCGCATTTACATATTTGTTGTTACTGGCAAATAGGTCCAGAATAAGCACCGACAGACTTATCTATTGCAGATCAACACAGCACGCTTTGGAGATGATTTATTATTGTTGTAAATACATTAAGCTGACATGTTGTATCGGTTATTGCATCGGTTATTAATTTACTTGTAAAAAAATTTTATTTTAATATCTTTTAGAGTCGACCTACTATAATTGGTCTTAGGTTATGGTATATATGTAAGATCTTATTTGTAAGATCGATAAGTGATTGAAGGAAGGAATTATAAGAAGGTATATGTGAGAATAAGTAGAGCTATACACGCAGACATCATTTGAAGGTTGAAGGAAGGTTTTTGTGAAGGCATATCAGAACTACACTGGTACTGAATCTAGCATATGAAGATGCTATTTTGAGTAGTACATTATTATTGGATTTAACCATCCAATGTAGTCAGTGTGACTCCTATTTGTGTTTGAGCAGTGAGCTTAGGCGCTTGGCCTTTCTGCATGTGCAGACCCCATTTGTATACACATACTATCTGCAATAGTATCATTTGATTGTGGGTAAGGTTTTCCACCATGGTTTTTCCCCTTACAAGGTTTCCACGTACAAATATTGGCATTATGTATTATGGATGTTATTGTCTTTCTATTTCATGCGTTAATCTTTACCGGTACTGCAATTAACTGATAAGCTGTCTACTGGCATAAAGTTTGGTTTATCGGTATTAAGTATATGGTTTGGATAAGTTATTTTTGGTTTAAATTTATTTGACAACTGATTCACCCCCCCCCCCCCCCTCTCAGTTGTCTCTGGGACCTAACATTAGCAAGACAAAGGATGCATTAAAAGGCTAAAAGGACTTCTTCAAAGACTCCTTTTTGTTCATTTCATCAAACTCATGATCATGATGTTGGTGATTGTCAGGATTTCCAAGAAGGCATACAAAAATTAGTTGATAATGGAACTATTAAAATCATTAAAGACAATCCTTCTTCTTCTAATAACAACTCTTGTCCTCAATCTCAAAACAATAAGCCTACACTCATTAATGATCAAAAAAAATTGGCTACTAGAATCTTTTGGAAATTGAAGTTCGAAAAGAATGTTGTTTTCCCTTTTGTAAAGTTTAGCAATAAATATAAAGAAAGAAATGGATATTTTATTTTTCATCATGGTGGTTTGCATTCTCTTGGAAAGTGTAAAGCATTTAAGGAATTTGTTCGAGAACAATACAATCATTCTTGTATATTTCTTTCAAAAGATCTTGCTCTCTTTCTAGGTGAAAAGTTTGTGTCTTGGCACTCCTTTCACCCTCATGTTGCTCCTCACCCTATGACATAAGTAGTTAACTTAATTGGGGGCTCTTTGTCATTAGAGGTGGTTCTTTTTTTCAATTTCAAATATCTTGGGGTAGCTACATGGTTCTCCTCTTATCTTTTCACCATTTCCTTTTATGGATTGTATTATTCATAAATTGATGTTCTTTCTTTCATTGAATTATCCTTCATGTAAGTACATGCTTGTTCCTTGTCTATGACCTAATCCTGGCTTGAAATGGTACATATTTTGAATGATCTCTCCTTAGAGAGGTTTTGTGATCCCTCTTTTGTCTTGCTCTTTCTCTTTGAAGATATTACCTCTTCTTTTGTGTTGTATTATTCATAATGTGATGTCCTTTCTTGCATAGGGTTATCCTTCATGCAAGAAAATGATTTTTCCTTGGTTAGTATCTATTCCTTATTTGAAATGGCACATCTCTTATGAATAACCTCTCTTTAGAAGATGTGTAGTTCTTGTCCTTGTTCTCTTTCTTGGGGGGAAAGGATGGATTCTCTCTCTCTCTCTCTCTCAAGATTACCTCTTCTTTTGAGTTGCATTTTACATATGCTAATGTATTTTCTTGCATTGGATATGTATTCATGTAAGTATATTGTATAATTTATTATGCCTAATCTCTCCTTAGAAGATTGTATAATTATTCTCATTGTTCTTACACTTTGGGGGCAATGATTTATTTCCCTCTCTCTCCTTTCTAAGGATCCACCTTTCCTTTGTTTAGTGGTGTTTGTTCATGATTTGATGTTATTCCTTGTGTGAAGCTATTGTTTTCTCAAAGATTCTCTTTTATACAATAGGTGTATGTCCTTGGTACAACCTCTTCTTCATTTGGTAATGTACATCTATCATAAACTTACCCCTCACATTGGTTCAAAAGTGTGTCATCCTTCTTGAAGAATCTCTTTCACCTAGCAATTGGGGGAAGGTATGAATTCTTGTTCTCCTTCCTTTATTTTGGTAGAAGATGTTATGTTTGTTCAAGATAGCTCATCTTGGAGGTAGATGTATTTTGATAAAATATCTCTTCTCCTCCAAGGATATCCTTTACACTTGTTGCAAGATATCTCTTTTTCAACTATCTTATCCTTTCTTGGAGAGTATTCCCTCTCTAGCTTGGATTTATGACATTGTTGCCTAAAGGATATCTCCTTGGTATTGACGGTAAGTTATCCTTGTTTTTAGCTTCCTTAAGACATCAACGTAGGGCTATGTTGACATCTTAAGGGGGGGCACCCATATCACTCCCTTTGTATCATATTGTACTATACTTTTTGCATATCATATTTGCCTGTTTTAAATTGGGTGTTCATTCTTGGAACCAGAGTAAAAAATCTTAGAGCGAGATGCTTCACACTCAAAACCAAACGCAGCATTTGATATATGTCTTAGACGAGGTTACACATCACCAAAACTAGAGCAAAGCTCTTACATGGGATGTCCTCAAAACCAGACATGTATCTTCACCACTTGGAATTTACACATTTGCATACATGATCGCCCATTGGCATTTGCTTTTACATTGCATATCTTAAGTAGGTTGAAGCACACTCGAAAATAGGAAAGTCTTACATGGGGTGCTATACACTTGAAACCAAACATCACTTTCACACACGCATGAGGATGAGTGGAACTCGCTAAAAATAGCTAAACTATTTCTACTCTCCTCCCTGACATGGATCATGCCTAGATAAAAACATCTAGGGGCCAGTAGTCCCTGTCCTTTCTCATCATGGATCGCCTAGATAAAAACATCTAGGGGTGAGTAGTCCATTCCCTTTCTCATCATTCTTCTCATGGATCACCCGGATAAACACATCTAGCATGTATTCATGCTCTCTCTTCTTCCTCTCATGAACTCATAGTTTTGCTATTGATAGTTCATGGATGATGCTTAATTTTCTCCTTTATGTGATCACTTGTGCTCATGAGATGGCATTTTTTTTCCAAGAATGATATTAGTTGTTGATACATTTTGATATCGAGGTCTCTTTGGCTAGTTGACTTGAGGTCTTGTTTGTTTTTGGTTCTTATCTTTTGGAGTGTGTCTTTTTGTGTCTTTTGCCTTTATTTTTCTTTTTGTCTTTGTTTTCCTTTTTGTTTGTTTTTTTTTTCTTGTGTTCCCTTGCAGATTTTTGAGTGAGTTGAGATCCTAAGATTGGGGGCTTGGTTCCTCAAAATTATTGATATCTTATACTCCTTGTGATCTTGCTCCACATTCCTCACCTTCCTCATCTCTCTTTCTTCTACTTTGTTGTGAGTGTTTGTGTAAGCTCATGCTCCCGCTAAAGTGGGGGATAAATGTAGCATCCTAAAATTTCACCCCTTGCAATTTTGACTGCATTTGGGGCCCTCGCCTTAATGTCCTCATCCTTATGCTTTATCGGGGCCTATTTATGCCTCCACCATGCAGTAAAATTTATATTTTCACTTTGTGCGTTGTTGGGACCCCTTACCCTAGCCCAATTTGGGGTATAACTAGGGTGTGGTGCCTTGGTCCTCACTGGGACTAGGGCACTATGCCCTTTTCCTCTCTAATTGGGGCCCAATTCAAACCCTAGGCCCTATCTCAAATTTGAGTGGGAATTGCCTCTTCATGTCAACCTATGTTGGAAAATTAATAAGTTTGACGATAGGCAAGTATATAAGGAGTTCTTCCCCTCTCATTTAGGCATAAGATGATAACATGATAATACAAAAAGGAAAGGAGACTACATTCAAGCATTCAAGCATTCAAGCATTCATCATCAAGAATTTCTAGAGGTCTTCAAGGCAGCATATTCTTCATCTATCCATTATGGAGAAACATTACATCATTCATTTGCAAGCATGTGTGTTTGTTAGGGTTTTGTCATATTCATGCCATTTCATACAACATATGTGATTACATTCAAGAAGAAAAAAGCATCATCATCATTCATTGCAGATATGAAGGTATACATTTCCATTATTTATTTCAAGCATTTGCAATATTTCATTCAAGGTTGATTCCAAACCGAGATTTGACCAAAGGCAAGCCCCTATTCCCAACCTTTTCTCCCTTCTTTTTGTGTTCAAGAAATAGGTGTACAGTTGTACTTCTAGAATTAAGCTTTATCTGCAGAGACGGAAAAACCCTTTTTGACATGTGGAAAATTCGGAGGACCAAGAGGCATCGCCACAGTCCCTACTTTTTCGGGATATTTTCACAGTACAAATCTGAATCAGCTCATATTACTCAAATCCAAGTGCACAATGAAATCTCAAACCTATAGATGATTATTTTCTCAGATTTGTGTTCAATTCTTGCACTTTACCCTAAATCAACATTTCAACTTACAAAAGAGGGATAAACACATCGTAATCAATCAATCCACTTAGTATTCAATCCTTATCTGATTTGTGATTGAATCTAGTGGATTCCTCCCCTCTTTTGAATGTAAAGGAATTCCCCCCTCAAAAGCGAAAATTGATTTGGTGATTTCTCCTTCTATGTTGCAAATTGCCAAATCAAATTTTCTCCTTTATAGTTGGGTATTTTGCATCTTGATAGGAATACAGTTTATTCTTGTCTAATATTTTGTTCTCTCTTGTTTGTTCTATCAATTGGACTCTTGATCTTGGCAAATTCTCTCACAAATTTAGATCAACTAGAAAAGAACTGCAATATAACTAACTTTCAAAGAGATTGAATGTTATTGTTAGGTTCTCTAGGGATTTTGAGAATAGAAGTGATAAGATTGTAAATATCAACACTCTCAAGAGATGGCAATTCTATAGTTCCTCAAGTTAAATAATCCTTACAAATGAGAACATAAATCTCACTACCCATAGTATACGTGTCATAAAAAAAAATTTAAAGGCATTAATATTTTATAATTCCTAGCCTTTAAGCTTCCATATGAAATTTTTCAACTTCTTCCAAAACATGAACATAGATGACCTGAGGTCAAGGCTTCCTTCAATACACCACAAGGGAATTAGGTAGAAGAGATTTATCTTTGATCTCGATATCAACTCAATTATGGAGGGAGAATTTGAGAAAAATATTTAATGAAGATTATATGAAATTCCTTATTATCATTTTGATAATAAGAAAGGAGTATCCACCTAGTACTCATTGTTTATTTTGAATCTTGAAAATAAAAAAAGTTAATTTTTTTAAAGAAATTGTTTTTTTAACTTTTTTCCCAAACTCTAACCAATCTCTTATATTGATTATAATCATTTCTCACTTTTATTAACATTCAATAATCTTAGATCTAGTGCAAAATTAAATAGAATGTATTCAAAAGATTTCAATCATCAACCCTTTCTTGGTCTAAGTTGTTTTCCTTGTTAGATCTTGTGCTTCAAAACATGCACATTTTTAATATTTGAATTATTTAACACAGTTGAAATTTCTATCTATTTGGATACTCCTACACCCCCTTAAAATATCTTGCTACCCAAGTTTGGTTCTCTAGTTCTTCTCTATAAACCCTCTCAGTTTAGCAAATTAATATCACAATCGAAATTGCAAGTAGAGTTTGAACAATAGAAGCATATGTATCCCTTCTTAAAACAGCCTTGTAAGACATTAAATACATCAACCATCATTGAAGTGGTCATACCATCAAGAATAAACACATCAATCTATACACTGAAGCTTCTGAGATAGTGGCAAATTTATACATGACTTGGAATATACATGTGCACGTCTTAACCCACGTGTCATGACTTCCCCATTGCGATGCAATATGTTGTTGCTTCTATAATGCATCTTGGAAAACACTATCTATGCTTCAACTTTTTCTTATGCTTGACCAAATTTTACTTCAATGTTTGTAAGGTAGAATTGCCTATTCACTTGCGTTTTGGTCTTTGTACATATACAGTCATTTTGTCCAACCAAATTGAAATAATATATGCAAATTTGGGATGATATAGAAACTAGTAAAATACATAAGAATTTTTTTTAATAAATATACCCTTTTAGTTTTTAAAATGTAAGCATTTTCATTATAGGTTGAGTTTTCTTTTATAGAATGTTAGTTCTAGTGGTTGGCTCAATGATCCTTCTCAAGACAATTTTCTTCATTCTAATGAGCCCAAATAAAGTTTCTAATAAATAAAAAATATTTCTTTTATTCTTTTAATCAAAACCAAACTATTTTTTACATTTCTAATAGACTCATAATCATTTTTTACAATTTTAATGAAATCTGACTGTTTCTACTGAAATTTGTAAACCCAAAACAATATTTTCTATTTGTGATGAAACAAATCCACAACCATCTTTTTCTATTCTAACTAATCCAAAATTATTTTCTCCAACTTCATGGTTCCGCAAGCTTAATAAGTCTAAAACCTTGTAATTGCAGCTAAATATGGTATCTAAGCGATTGATCATATTATAACTAGAAAATCTTCAGCCATATAAACTAGTTTGTTATAGTCTCCTTGATTCTTGAAGCCATGACATGAGGGCCACTATACTTATGATAAAGCTTCATAAATGTCTCCACATATTTGGCAACACCCTTGTATTCATAGGATTTAAGTGTATGTTTAGCATCATCAATACAATTTTCCCTCTCCTTAGAGTTGAACTTATGACTGGGAAAGATCTAGTTATGTCATCTTATAACTAACATGATCAACAAGATCTATCTCTCTCACCACACTTAGTAACATTTGGTTTGAATCCAAATTCACAATCTTCATTATTTCAAAAGATTTTTGGAGTCCACTTACTTTCTTCACCATCTCAAGATGCTTTCATAGTAGTGTTTCCAACTCTATATCAATGCCCCTATGATTTGCAATACATTCATTTAGGAAACACGCCATATTGTATACCTCTTGCAAACTATAGTATTTGAATATATGTATGCTTGTATACTGCCTCTCTCTAGATTGTTAGTGTGTGTAAAGTTCGTGTAAATATTTTAAGAGTTTGGTAGGTTTAACACAAGCATTTTATATTCTTCCTCTAAACTTTGTATTTTGGAAAGAGAATAGAAAAGTATATCAGTACTCATTATAGTTAGTTTCACATACTCATAGATCTTAAAAGGTGCATTGGATTTTGACTATTTTTCAGGTTTTCTTACTCATCGTTTTGGCTTCTGGGTAGTAATGACACATGATGTAGGATTCGTTAAGTGTCACCTGATACCTACTTAAAGAGGAAAACCTATTCAGATAATGCTTAATAATGTTATTTTTTCATGTTGAAATTTTTTGTGTTAGTGTAGGACATTCCACAATATATTTTTCTCATGCATTTTTTCTTTTTAGAAGATAAGTTTCTGTAGGTATACTTTTTTCTAACTTACCAACATGTCATTAATCAACACTTATTATCCAACCAATATCATCATTCTTTTATAAATTTTAGAGATGTTAGTCTAATAATTTTGTCAAAAAACTACCAATAACTCAAAAGGAGTTGAATTAACTTGATCCATAACTCGTTAACTCAAAAACAACTAAATTTAGAAAAATGTTTTTTTAATTTGTATTGTTGTTGTGAAAGATATTTATTATTATTATTTCTATAAGGAATTACATGCTTTATCTTTAAATATATGTCTCCTCCATGTGGGATTCACTTCATTCACGTGTTGTTGCAGTTGTTTTAATAGATGACAACACCTTTCCTTATGTATTTTACGATCATGCTTTTTATTTAAAATTTAACACTATTTTATTTATTCTGAGGTCACACTATTCTCTATGTTAGATACCTTTCATGTTGCACATAATCAGAGCTCACATTATATATATATATATATATATATATATATATATAAGATTACAAAAACTTGGTTCAGAAGAGCATACCAATCGAAAAGAACCAGGAAGAAAACCTTCGGTTATAGCTCAAAAATACAATATGATCAGATTTACAATATCATCGTATTAAATTTTACATTACAATAAAAAACATATGAGGAGCATGTTTGAACCAAAGTTTATAAGTTCCAGGTTGTTGGTCATTTGGAGGAATTGATTATGTGTTGCATTGATGTTTTGTCATTAATGTCAATACTAGTTGTTTTGGATGCTTTACCAGCACTCTTTTGGTCCCGGTAGGTTGAGTGGTTTCTAGTTGGATTGGATCCAGCATGATCCGGTATGCTCCAATATGATTTGGTGATGAAATTGGCTTACTCATGTTCATATCCAGTCAGTTGGTTGGTGATTAGATGCTATCCTGCTTACTTGGAAGCTTGGTTTGTGGTTCCGGCAAGGTTTTCACCAGCAGAGATTTGATGAAGATCTTTGATGATATGCATAAGTGGTGTTGGTGAAACTTCTGTTGGAGATTCAGGATGTTAATGGTGATCATGTTCGAGACTTGGCGGATTGGGATTGCTTTAGTGTGTGGACCTATATCGGGTCTCGGTGTTATCTAGGTTATGGATCGGCTTAATGTAACGTGTGGATTGGACCTCTCGATGTGTTTCTGGGATGTCTTATGAGTTGGATATTATTTGTTTGGTCTAAGGCCGACATGTTTTGTAATTATGTAATTGGTTTATTGTCTAGTGGTCAACCTGATTGTTTATGGTCAAGGGTTTGTATATATATGATGTAAGATCTCATTGTAGATCATCATGATAATAGGAAAGGGATGGATATATAATGTGCAAATAATGTTATATCATTTAGGCAAAGGATTTGGTTGATCATTGGAGATCGAGTTGGGTTTATGCAAGCGGATTTAGTCCTCCGATATTGAGCTTAACCGGAACTATACTCAGGCATAGGAGATGTTATCTTTGAAGTTCATTCATTTTTTTGGATTGTAGTCTAGATTTCTATGTAATTAGTGAGACTCCTTTTGTGATGAGCAATGCACTCTAGGTTGTTGGCCTTCCTGCAAGTGCAAGCCCCTGAATTGTAATTCACATTCTTACTACAGAAGTATTATCTGACTGTGGGTAGGCTTCCCACCGTGGTTTTTCCCTTTACCGGGATTTCCACATATAAATATTGGTGTCATGTGGATGGTGTTTATTCTCTGATTATTGTTTATGCTTAATTGGTCGTTTATATGTTATTGTGGTATTAATGTTTTGGGTTCCAATATTAAAGTTTTAATTTCTAAATGTTCTGGTAATCTGTGACAAATGGGCTTCATCACTAAGACTAACTCAATATCATACCAAATTCAGCTTATCGAAGTGATATAGTCATGTCGGTGGGATGCATTTTGTATCTAGCCAAAACACCATGTTACACCGAAAAGGAAGGAATAGCACAACTAGAATGAGCACACTTCTTATTCGACCCGATGGTGCGATAGTCAACAAGAAAATAAAGTGACATTGGTAGGGTCCATGTGAACATGTCAACATCATGAAGAACCAACAAACAGTCGGTGATTGGACATCTACAGAAACTTTGAACAATGTGGGCCTAACTATCAGAGTTTGGAGATCAGCCAAAAATCAGAAGTAAGAACAAAAGGACTTCAACATTTCAAATAGGATGTGATCACCTGACAATAGGCTTCTCACCGCAGAGCCCACACACACTAACACAAATCGAGAGAACAAATCCACAGCTTCCACATGGCATCACCAAGCACAGAGAATATTGGGCCCATACTCTTATGGCTTGATATGAAGGATCCAACAAATAGTTGACACGTGAGCAGATGATACTTGCCAATAGAAGTGGGCCCGACTGTCAAAGATCAAAGGTCGCAAGATCAGGAGAATCTCAAACTTGAAAACTCAGCGAAATACTTCAACATTTCCAGTTAAGCGCGATAGCTTGATAGATCATGTTATGCTGAAATCAAACCGCATCGGCAAGACAAATCACTTGTCATGCCAAAAAGGGACTCTATCAGCATATCACATAAAAACCGATAAGAGATGAAAAGACTTTCACTGAAACACCATCTCACACTGAAATAAGATAATATCATTGAGACGGAAAAGGGAGTCACATTGAAAACTGCCAAACAGAGGGATTTTTGCATTTTTCAATCTGCAACCAACATAGGTCAAACCCGATGGATGAAACACACTATGAGATCAATGTGGATAACTGTCATGATTATCTTCTATCTGATGAATGATGTGCCTTTCAACTTGTATTAATTTTTCCATGTCGGGATAATTTTCAAATTTAAAGTTGCCATCCAGTGTGTCTATTTCCTTATTATTGCCCCCCATGTTAGAAAGGTGATCAACAAGCTTATTTCCCTCTCTATACGTATGGGACAAAATGTAGCCTTCAAACGTATCTAGAATATCCCATGCTTTTTGTAAAATATATTTGATTTTCCAGTTAAAACTTCTCCTATTTCTACATGCATTGATTATTATCAATGAATCTCCTTCTACATGTAGTTTTCTATAGCCCATCTTTTTAGCTACTAGTATACCTTGCAATAATGCACATAATTCAAGTACGTTGTATATCCCATATGAGATAGAATGATTTCCCTGCTAGTAATTTGCCTTATTGATCCCTTATGAAAATACTTGCACTAGAAGCTCCTGGGTTTCCTCTTGACACTCCATCAAAATTCATTTTGACAAATTGACCTGACGGGGGATACCATTTAATTTGGTTCTTGTCAATTTTTTTCTTAAACAAAAGGTGTTCAGTGTCATTGAATGGTAACAAAATTGATGTCCATTTTTTCATAATATGATCATCCCATGAAGTAAATAAAGAGCTCCAATACTTATTATTTTGGACATGTGAGTTCACAACTTCAGAGATGGACTTATCAATAATTCTCAATAGGCGTGGCTTCTTTTTTGAAAAATTTATTTTTTTCGTTCCCACCAAAGTGACCATAACACCATCACTAGAGTTATCATCCATATACAGGTAAAGAGTGCAGTCTTATACAAGAAAGGAGAAGATTGAAACCATTCCCAAAGTGAGATTGTAATGGGTGTAAATAAATTAAGCTTTTCCATGACATAATTCCAACACTGTATAGCAAATGGGCATTGGATGAAGAGATGGTCCATTGTCTCAAATTCATTTTCATTAAGTACACATTTGAACTCTTCAGCAATATTAAGCTTTTCCAACCTATCACTGGTGAGGATTCTATTTCAGAGGGCTAGCCATGCAAAGCTCCCTGCTTTAGGCAATGATCATATTGTTCCAACAAAATGAATAAGCCCTTTGTGAAGGCTGTCAATTCCTTCTACTTTGAATGGCCCTATATCCCTGCTTTACTAAATAGAGGTTGTCCTTGGATGGATCCCAAATGATCTCATCTGATTTGGTTTTTATGTAAACTAGTCTTTATGAAAGTAATTGTTTGAACGCCTTTTTTTTATCTTCTTGAATTTGGACAACTGATGGGTCTTTCCAGATTTCTTTTCCTGAGATACATTTAATATCAGCTATATAATATATTACTCTAGTTTCCCAAGCATCAGACAGGATTGTGATTGCTAATTGTAACTCATGTATTTCCCTTAGTGGAATATGCCCATTCCATGAATCATTCCAAAAATGAATACTTTCTCCATTCTGAACTTTCCATTTGTAACTATGTCCCTGGATGCCACCATGAAGTTCCACATCATTGATCCCTTGGGAGGATCTGGGATAGTGAAAACTCTAATTAGATTTGGATTGTCTAAGTATTTTGCATGCATAATTTGACACCAAATTGCAGACAATTTGGTGTACATTTTCCAAAACACTTTTCCACCAAAAGCCTGATTACATTTAGATAGTTGATGCATGCCCACTCCTCCCGAATATTTATCCAATGTCATGATGTCTAGAGAGATGAGTGGAATTTTTTAACATTAGATAAGTTTCCTTTCCAAAGGAAATTTCTAATGAGCTTCTCAATTTTCATTACAACTGAATTGGGGGATTTTAGGACAGCAATAAAATTGTTAGGTGTTGCTACTAAGATTGTCTTTGAGAAGTATATGCCCAGAAAGAGACAACCACCTTGCTTTCCAAGCAGTTATTCTTGATTTGATTCTTTCAATGAATGTATTACAGTGTGTCGCTTTGTTTGTCCCCATGAAAAAAGGAATGCCTAAATAAGTTCCTAGGAGCAAATCTGATTGAATGCAAAAAAATTGCAGAATCCTTCTTTTTACCATTTGTCTTGTATTGAAAACGTACATTTTGGATTTGTGTTCATTCATCCTTTGTCCCAATACAACAGTATACACACCCAACACCTTTTTGATTTCTTGAGCCTCTTTTATGCTTGATTTGCCATATAGCAATGTGTCATCCACAAACAAGGTGTGTGTGATTGAGATGCTTGTATTTAGAATATGTATGCCTTGCCACAATCCTACTTCAATTTTGTGCTTGATGCTTCTACTTAGGGTTTCGATCATGATGATAAATAAAACCAGAGAAATTGGATCACCTTGTCTTAGTCCTTATGTAGCATTAAAGAATCTTGAGGGTGTGCCATTAATGATGATTGAAAAACAAACACCTGATAAGCATGAATGAATCCATTTGCACCACTTCTCCAAGAATCCAAATTTTCTTAATACCTTAAAGAGGAAAACCCAATTCACCTTGTCATATGTTTTCATCATATCTAATTTGATATTTAATTAAGAGAGTTTAGATTTATGGATAGAATGTAGAACTTCATGTGTTAATAAATCCCCTTCCATTGTTACCCAGCCTGGAATAAATCTACCTTGCTCTAGAGAATTGATTTTTGAAATTAGAGACTAAACCTTGAGATATATTGCCTTGGTGATAATCTTGTAAATTGAGTTACATAGTGAGATGGGCCTAAAATCTGCAAAAAATTTTGGTTCCTTTGTTTTTGGCAATACTACTATGTTAGTCACATTGAATGATTTCAAGATTGATCCACTCCTCCTTGATTCTTCCAATACTTGTTACATCAAAACCAATGACGTCCCAGCATTTTTTATAGAAAAGAGTTGTGAATCCATCTGGACTTGGGGCTTTTTTCTGGCACCATGGAGAACACTACACTATGTACTTCTTCTAAAGTGAAGGATATCATTAAGGTGTCATTTTCTTGTTAGTCTATAATTGTTGGTAGACCTCCTAGAATTTATTGCTCTTGCTGCAAATACTGACCATAAATCAGTTGTGGTGGAGCCAAAATATTTGTGTATTACTAATGTATTTGTCAAAGGCTCACCTGTGGCAGCATTCTAAGTAGTAAAAATGGTGTGTGCTACTCTTTTTGTCTTGGTTGAAGCATGAAAAAACTTTGTGTTCTGATCCCCTTCTTTTAACCAAAGTTCTCTTGATTTTTTCCTCCAGTAAACTTCCTCCCTTTTTCTTAACTCTGTCCATGATTCTTGGAGCTTTTTTTGTTTATAATAAGTATTTGTATCCAGACAATGGTTGATAATATTCTCATGAAGCTCTGATAACTCTTTAGCCACTTGTCATTTCTGAATAAATATATTTTTGAATACATGTACATTCCAATTTTTAATATGGGACTTCACATGTTGTAACTTCTTTTAGAATTGGTACATTTTGGTTCCTTTATGATAAGGGTCACTTACCCACCATTGTTGTAATAAAGGAAGAAAATGAGAATGTCTAAACCACATCCTTTCAAATTTGAATGATGGCTTGTGCAAGATTGCAGTGTCACCTTTTGTTATCTACAATGTAATGGCATAATGATTTGAACAAATAAGTGGTAAAATTTTAGTCTGCATAGTATAATTGGCTATAGCTCAACTATTTGTTACTAGAAATTTGTCAAGTCTCTCAACTATCTACAAGAAGTCTTTCCTTATGTCAGTCCATGTGAAATGCCATGTTTGGGGATGAATGTCTTGTAGATTGGTGTCCATGATGAAATGTTTGAAGTCCTCAATTGTTTTTTGTGGAGGGAGTATCCCACCTTTATTTTCTTGTGTGGATACAATAGCATAAAAATATCCACCCAAAATTATTTTAAGATTTGCCTCTTGTTGAATATGTGTAATGAGAGTATCCCAAAGTCTCTTTTTCTCATTAGTCAATGTAGGCACATAGATATTAATAATGATGAAAATGAGATCAAAGTTATTTGCCTTCCTAGCCTATCAATTAGAGCCCAAAGTATCCATTTCAATGACCATGGTTTTAGGATCGCAAAGCATGATGAGGCCCTTTGAAGAACCTACTACTGGAGTATGAATATCTTATGAGTTTGCCCATTTATTTACTATATTGTCAAAAGTTTGCTGAGAAGACTTGGTTTCTTGGAGTAAGATTATGTCTTCCCTAGATGCATCCAATTGACGCTTAATATGGGCTCTTTTGTCAAATGTGTTAAGGCCTCTGACATTCCACAAAAGGAGCTTCATTGCACTTGAGGAAAGCAACATGCTCTCCTCAGTCTTTTAGACATTGAAAACTTCCCATCCAAAGTTGACTGGATTCCTGCGTCGATTTTCTCTTTTAACTTGGCCAATTTTGATTTCCTTCCTCTTTGCTTTGGTGAAGGTTTTGTTGGACTATGTGAAGACAGGGTTTGAGAGATTGAGAGGATTTGTGAGTAATCATAGTCTGAATCTTGCAAATCCTCCAACTATGGTTGTGGCTTTGTTTCTACAATTAGTGTTTCAAACTGGTCATTTATAGACTTTAAGTGAACTCAGATTTGAGATGATGTTATATTTCTAGTGCTTAATTTGTCTTCTTTATCAAAAACTTATTTTGCAACATGATCTATCAATTCTAAGCCTATAGAGTATAACAAATCTTCTGCCATCTTTTGAAGGGTAACCTCCACTATTACTTTCTTAGCAGATTGAACTGGAGCCATGACATTAGTTTGGATGCTCTGAGGAGAAAATGCATTTGTATTTTAGATAATTTGTTGAGTATTCTGAAGAGAAAGAACACTTGTGGTTTTCCCCCTAAGAATCTGAATTTGGAAGCCATCCCAAATTTCTTTTGGGATGTAGACTTTTAGACACACTTGGGTGGAAAGAGGAGAATCCAAACCCCTTGAGACCCTATCTGAGCTTAAAATAATATTAAGAGCCAAACTATTTGCGCCCCCCCCCCCCCCCGCAAATGTGTATGGGAAGGACATAAAATTTTAGAATTAGCATTTGCTCCTAACATGGGGGATTCTATGATTGAAAAAACCCACCATCTGATGGCTTCCTCATCAAATATTTGACCAATTGCTTTAATTAATTGTGTCTTGCAAGTGCTATCCAGTTCTCCTAAAAGAAAAAGAGATTTAAAGTCCATCAAAAATTCCTTATTGATTTCCAGGACTAAAGGATGGCGAGGGGTTGCCAACAATAGACAATGAGTAATTCTTTTTTTTTTTATCGAAGGGGAAAAGACCACACAACTAGATCCAATACAGGAGAACCACTAAAAATTGAAGGCATTGAAATCGAGAGGGTTAATAACTTCAACACATTGATCTGCATCCTGAAGGGAAGTGTTGTTAAAGGAGGATGAGGAAGCCCTGCATAAAAGAGGATCAGTGGAGTGATCCTCACAAACTTTGACTTCATTCTGAATCCTATCTTAACACTGTGAAGAAAAGCGGCACAACTGATTTGAAAAATTTCTAACTATGAGCGAATCATCCTTGACTATTTCTTGAGTCCATGCCCCAAATTTTGAGGTAATAGATAATTATTTTGGGAACGATTTGGCTAGATCTACCAAGAGGTAGACTTTAACAGTGAACTCAGTGTGTTCAAATGGAACTAGGTCATGTTTAATAAAAATTCTCATCTAGTTGGCAAAGGTTTCAATCAGATCAATGTCTCTAAAATCCAACTCCAAGGCAGGAAACAAAACCCAGATGGGAGAAAATTTTAATTTTGTTAATCTCAAGTCAAAGTTTGAACCCAAGGAAGAGTTGTTAAGCCTTCCCCCTCACAAAACCAGTATTTCTAGCTATGTACTCTATCTCTGTCAAATTTTGAAACAAAAATGGCGATAAAAATCTCTTACCCTTTATCAATATAAAAAATATTGTTGATTTTCTCCCAACTTTGAAAAACCCATTTTCTCAAAACTGAAATTTGGAAGTACTTGTTGTAACACTTACCAATGAGAGCTTTGTCTCTAAGAAGAGATATTTGATCGTTCAAGGCCGAATCGGGTAAGGTAATCTTGTAGTAGCCTTCCGTATTTCCTCTACCCCCATTTGCAAGGGTTGGCTGGGGTTCTGGAGCAGTGTGAATGGGAAATTTCTTCCAAACCCAAGTTTTGAATGAATTTGTACCCTATTGTGACATCTTCCCTTTGAGATATGCCTTGAGGGTTTTTCTCGAATCATCCCAGGCCTCGGAAGGAGTGATTGGATTTGAGGAGATTCCTAAAGGAATGTTATTTGGGAATGAGATAAAACCCCTATCTACTTTCCTCTAAAAGTTTTCCTAACCATAGCAAATTTCTGGAGAGTGGAGAGGAATGTTATTTAGAAATGTGGGAAAACCCTTTTCTCCTTTATGATAATTTTCTCGCCTGGTTAAAATATTTGAAGGATGCAGGGGGATATTATTAGGGAAGCTTAAACATGATCCATCCTTTGAACTGAGCCTTAACCCTGAAGTGATCTCTTGATGATGGGAAGTTGATTTTGACTTTTGGGCGGGTGAGTTTCTATCATTTTCATAGATGTTGAAGATTGCCTGTTTGTCTTTGATCAACCACCTAGGCCAACGAGAGGGAAATTTTTTGGGTTTCTAGTAACCATGGTCTTCCTGCATGAAGAGATGTCAGTTGCTACCATAATAGCCAGAAGAACTATTAAACTGTCGTTGACTGCCATTTTTGGCCCACTTCAAGCTTCAGAGAGGAGCCTAAAGGTTTGTGCGTGCAAGTTGCAGAGCGCAACATTTCAAAACCATATGTGGCAAGGATAAATAAAAACCATATTTATAATGTAAAATTCAAGAATATTTATATAAAAAATTTGGTTTTTTGTAATTGTATTTTTTTGTCATACAATCTTATCATAGGTTCTTATCCCTCAGTTATTTAAATTTCTAGATGAGTGTTATAATCATTCAACATACAAAATAATAGGTTTATATAATTTAAGTGTATATATTAAAATATTATATCATTAATCAATAATGTTAAAATATAATATCTCTATTGTTTTCAGTGAGCCATTTTAGTTAGTTTGCTCAGAATATGGGAAGTATTTTATTTTTTTCTATGCAATTTATCAAGAAAGGTGTTGGAAAATATTACAATATTTCATATTGTTAAAACAATATCAAATTTTATAATAGAGTTACAATTTCAAATCACCTTAAGATATCATAATGAATTTTTGAAAAGAGACAAAAAATTAGAGGGGAATTTTTTAAAAGAGACACCCTAATAACATCTTGGCATAAAATTTCCCATGGGAAGAAGTTACTAAATTTGTAAGCATAAAAATAAAAATTAAATGATCAACAAGTCTCCTTCAATCTTGTAAATGTTGATCTCACATTTTGATCCTAGTAACTCATTCTTACCAATTCATGAGTGATCTTGTTTTTCGCACCCAAATCATGCAATACATGTATGGTTGTGGTATGCTCTATATTATGAATGTATTGTAGATAATGCTCTATTATGTTGAGGTTGGGGATTTTTGTTCCTCCAATATGAGCACACTATATGTTCAATCTTTCTAGTCCCTAAGTGTCACTCTTTCATGTTTTAAAAAAATAGTTCGTTTGGGTTATGGAAAATATGTGAAAGAAAGAAAAAAATTTACTCTACATATTTTGTGCAAACCATTTTCCTACACAAATTTCTACATAAAAACATATTCTATTAAACAAGAAATTGCTACAAAAATGTATTAACTAAGACATTCGTCATAAGATAACCAATTTGTAACAAGCTACTAGTAACCCTGTCTTTGTCTTTGAAACTATCATGTAAGACTTAAGGATAAATGTATTTTCTATGGCACTTTATTTTACCTAAAGGATTACACTAACGTAACTAGGTGTAATAAGACCTTGACCATATTAAATTATTATTATTATTCTATATAAGCATAGAAAAAATTCTAACCATAGGCATTAATTTTCTTTTAAAAAAAATTCAATTGACATTTTGAGTTTCAAGCAATGAGTAAAAGGAATTTGAGTGAGTTGCATAGAAACAAAAAAAAACCACACACACCCACATATATCTTATAAATGTTCATTTTAAAAATATATCATAAAGAAGTACTTAAATAGGTGTGCATGTTTTTGCAGCATTGTTCCATTAGTATAATTTGGTCCTACAAATAGAGTATAATAAAATACCTATGTTAATATTTGTTTACCAAGTCAAGAACAATAATAAATACACAAAGCTCACAAATGAAAACTAAGATAGAATATATAGGTAATAATAAAAGCAACATAAATAGAAAGGAAAAATATATCAAATCAGAGAAAAAAAAAGAATAAATCCTCACAATGTTACAAATGATCTTTAGAAAGCATCCTAATAATTTGACAGTTTGGTAGGTTCAACACAAGTAATTGATGTTGTTCCACTAAACTTTGTTCCTTTGGAAATAGATTCAACAAAGGTGATTCAAATTAACCCTAGATTATAGTTATTCCTACATTATCATTAGATCAACTTAAACTTTCAGAGTTGTTAATCAAATTTCAACAATGTTTGATATTACAAAATTAGATCAACTAGAGAAGCACTATAATAAAACTAACTTTCCAAGAGATTGAATGTTATTATTAGGTGCTCTAGGGGCTTTGAGAATAGAAGTGATGAGATTGAAAATATCAACACTCTCAATAGATGATGATTCTATAGTTTTCAAGATAAATAATACTTATAAATGAGAACAAAAAGCTCACTACTCATGGCATACGTGTGAAAAATCTATTACAATTACTAATTATTATCCTCCTATTTTTGATAGATTATTTGAGCAACAAATATTGGAAAATAACACAACTGTAATTTCACAAACTCATATAAATGCGCAACACAATGAACACAATATTTTCGGACAATTGTCCCTAGAAAAACCCCTAAGGGAAAACCAGTACTACGGATGAGAACTATATTAAGACTTCAGCAAATTAAGAGATACAAATACTGCTTACCTATTACTGACAGAGCTTCGATGACCTCCCAATTTCTCCTGCTGAGATTTCACCCCGCTACTATCCCAACACTATCACTGCGCCCTTGCTAACGGCTAAGATTAAAACAACTAAACAACCCTAACCAAATTGGTTGCTAGAAGTTTCTAAAAAGAGTCAAATAATTAATAAGAATTGTTTGAACTCTAACTACATTTGTTAGCAAACAATTATTTACTAATTATTTAGCAAATGGACAAACAACTATCCAAGCTAACAAACTAACAAACTAACACTCCCTCTTAGCGAGGAAGTTGTTCTACATGACACCCAACTTCTCTCTGAAGAAGATGAATTTTGCCTTCCCCAATGCCTTTGTCAAAATGTCTGCTACCTGTTGATCTATAGGTATAAACTGTAGCTGAACAACTCCACATTGTACATAATCTCTAATGAAGTGATACCTGATGTCTATATGTTTCGACCTATCATGAAACACCAAATTCTCAGTCAAATTAATGCAACTCTGATTGTCGCAGTGTATCACTGTAGTCTCCACCTTCTGACCAAACAAGGCTACTAGCAACTTCTAAAGCCATATAGCTTCACATGT
This sequence comes from Cryptomeria japonica, assembly GCF_030272615.1. Lineage (NCBI taxonomy): Eukaryota > Viridiplantae > Streptophyta > Pinopsida > Cupressales > Cupressaceae > Cryptomeria > Cryptomeria japonica. The sequence continues at coordinate 695,206,918 of NC_081407.1, forward strand.
CACCATGCTAGCTGCTATGTATTCCAACTTTGCAGAACTCAGAGCCACAGACTTCTGCTTCCTACTCAACCAAGAGACAACTCCTGATCCCAGACTGAAACAACACCCAGAAGTGCTCCTCTTGTCTGTTGTATTGCCTGCCCAATCTACATCAGTATAGTCCATCAACCTGATTCCTTCACCTCGAGCATATCTAGTCCCATACTCGATTGTACCTTGCAAATAACGCAATACATGCTTTGTCGTTGTCCAATGCACTCCCTTTGGCTCAACCATGAACTGACTAAGAGAGTTAACTGCAAAAGCTATATATGGCCTGGTGTTGACCAAATACATGAGAGAACCAATCAACTGCCTGAATAATGTGGGATCTACATCCTTCTCCCTGGATGTATCTACCTTCCTCCAATTCGTGATCATAGGTGTAGACATGGCTTTGCAATCTTCCATCCTGAACCTTTTCAAGATTTTAATGCAATATTTCCCTTGTCCAAGGAAAATCTCTCCATCTATCTGCCATACCTCCATGCCTAGAAAGTAGTGCATAAGTCCCAAATCCTTCATCTCGAACTCTGCTGCAAGGTCCCTCTTGCACTCTTCTATGAGCCCTAGTGAACCTGTTAGAAACAAGTCATCCACATATAGAAAAAGAATGAGTATCTCACCCCCAACCACCAAGTAGTAGAGATTAGCATCCGCCTCACTCTTCACAAATCCCATTTCCTGCAAGTAACTATCAATGCGTTCATACCACGCTCTAGGAGCCTGCTTGATGTGGGTCTCTTTGTTGTGTGCTACAAAGCCTTTTGGTTGTTCTATGTATACCTCCTCTTTCAACTCACCATTGAGGAATGTTGTCTTGACATCCATTTGATGGATCTGCCATCCCATTTGTGCTGAAATTGAGATTACAGCTCGTATAGAAGTATACCTAGCAACTGGAGCAAATGTCTCCTCATAGTCTATTCCCTCCTTCTGAGAGAACCCTTTTTCCACAAACCTTGACTTGTATTTCTTGATACTAGCATCTACACTGTGCTTGATCTTATAGATCCAACATGATCCAACCACAACCCTTATCTATTGGTCTAGGAACTACTTCCCACACATCATTCTGCATTATTGAGGTATACTCCTCAACCATTGCATCTTGCCACACCTGATGTTGTGCAGCCTCCTGATAGCTAGAAGGTTCACTATCTACCAACTGACTAACTAATGCTACATAGTCATCATACCTGGTTGGTTGTTTTTGTTGTCTACTACTCCTCCTAGGAGTACCCACTAACTCCTGAGTATTCTTTTGTGTCGGTTGAACCTCATGATTCCTACTGCCAACTGTAGAGGATGAAACATCAACCTCCATGTCTTCTTGATGCATCTCCTGCTGCACTAGTTGCTCCATACTCTGCGAACTCTCACTACCTGAGCCTATGCTTGTACTAGTAACTGTACTTGAGCTTTGCTGCCCTTGACTCGATTGAGCTATCCTTGGAGCTTCTGTCGGTTGCTCACTCTGATCATCTACTGGCAAATCTTTGGACCTTCCAAATGCCTTGTCCTCCATGAACTTGACATCAGGCCTGACTATAATCCTCCGAGTCCCTAGAATAAATATCCGATATGCCTTTGAGGTTTCACTGTACCCCACAAAGTACCCCTTTTCTGCAGTCTGGTCTAACTTGGTACGTGTATCCTTTGGAATGTGACAATATGCCAAACTCCCAAAGATCCTAAAGTGACTAACATTTGGCTTCTTCCTAGTGAATGCTTCCTCTGGTGTCATCTTCCCTAGCACCTTATGTGGAACCCTGTTTTGTATGTATACTGTCGTACTAAATGCTTCTACCCATAAGTAATGAGGCATATCTTGGTCATGCAACATAGCTCTTGCTGCCTCCAATATAGACCGATTCTTCCTCTCAGCAACCCCATTCTGTTGTGGGTTGTAAGGAACATTCCACTCTCTCTTGATTCCTTCCCTGGTACAAAACTCTTGGAATTCATTCCCTTTGTACTCGCCTCCATTGTCTGACCGAAGAACCTTTATCTTCCTTCCTGTCAAGTTCTCCACAAGAGCCTTGAACTCTTGGAAGCGACTGAAAACCTCATCCTTGGTCTTCAAGAAGTATATCCAAGTCTTCCTGGAGAAATCATTAATAAAAGTACTAAAGTACTCATACCCTCTGAGATATTTTATCAACATTGGTCCACATACATCTGAATGTACTAGATCAAGAACACTCTCAGATCGAGTGTCACTCCTTGGAAAAGATGCTTTTGCAAACTTCCCCAACACACATCATCATGCTCTGTGCTCACCTCTGGAACACCTGTCACAATCTCATGAAGCAATTTAAGTGCTCCATGATGTATATGACCCATCCTCCTATGCCATAGCTCTCCAAGATCTCTAGGATTACTGCTGCCCATGAGTGCCTTAGGAGTATCAAACTGCAACCTATAAAGTCGACCACTCCTAACTCCAATAGCTATGGGTGATTTCCAATCCTTATGCTTAATCAATACATGTGCCCCTCTAAAGAGTACATTGTACCCTTTGTCCTAAAGGACAGATACAAAAATCAAATTCATCCCTAAGCTTGGAACATGCAACACATCTTGAAGAGGAATCATCTTACCATTCTCCCTCTGAAACTGAACAGTCCCTTTCCCAACTGAGTTGAGTTTGGACATGTTTCCCATAGAGATCTGGATTCTAGTGCTCTCCTCCTTATAATTGGAGAAGTATTCTTTAACTCCTGTCATATGAAATGATGCCCCACTATCTATGTACCAAACACTCCATGAGGTTGAGCTAACCATACATGCTATGAGTGCAAACTCATCTTCCATTCTATTCGAGAGCTCATCTGCACTTGCTGAAGCTGCAACTTGCTTCTTGCCTTTCTTGTCATTCTTCTTCCTTTCTGGGCAATTGCTAACATAGTGGCCAAACTCGTGACAGTCGTAGCACTTGATCTTCAACAAGTCTTTCTTCTTCTTCTCACCTTGTGGATTTGATCCTTTGTTGGACCCCTTCTTTGCTTTTCCTTTACCCGCTAGGGCAACATTCTCCTGTTCTATCTCACTTTTCTGACTCTTATTGTTGGCTCCATTGACAAGGCTTAGTCTAAGCTCATCCTGAGTGAAGTCATTCCAAAGTCGATCCCAACTTGGTACGGTGTCTCATCCATTAACAACTTGAACAAAGACATCCCACTGCTTAGAAAACCCATTTAGGGCTATCCGTACCAGCTCATCATCACTTGGTTTATCTCCAACAACCGCTAACTCATCCTTGACAAGTCTGAGTCTGGTGAGGTAACTCATCACGTCTTCTCCCTTATTCATTCGGGTATTCCTTAGCTTTTCTCTGAGAATCAGTTTCCAATTAGTGGTAGCATTCTGGTACAGATTCAGAATGGCATCCCACATCTTCTTTGCAGTATCTAACTCTGCAATATGTGGAACTATATGGTCCTTGACACCATCAAGGATTAGCCTCCTTGCCTTGGAATCATCCTTCTTGTATGCTGCAAGCTGTGTTGCATCTGTAGGTACAATCACAACAGTGGTAACATATTCCTTGATACCATTCTCTTCTAGCAATAAAGAAATTTTGGCTTTCCAGACACCAAAATTAGAGGCTCCATCCAATCTATCCTGATCTCTTAAACCAACTGAGGCCATCTCAAAGGTTAAAGCAAATAAAAATTCTAAAGAGGTTAAACTAGGTTTTATAAACCCTCAATTTCCTTCACCTAGGGTAAATCTCTTCTACCCTTAAATTAGCTCTGATACCATGTGAAAAATCTATTACAATTACTAATTATTATCCTCCTATCTTTGATAGATTATTTGAGCAACAAATATTGGAAAATAACACAACTGTAATTTCACAAACTCATATAAATGTGCAACACAATGAACACAATATTTTCAGACAATTGTCCTTGGAAAAACCCCTAAGGGAAAACCAGTACTACGGATGAGAACTATATTAAGACTTCAGCAAATTAAGAGATACAAATACTGCTTGCCTGTTACTGGCAAAGCTTCGATGACCTCCCAATTTCTCCTACTGAGATTCCACCCCACTAATATCCCAACGCTATCACTGCGCCCTTGCTAACACTACAAGTTCTTCACACAATTCATTCATTCATTCATTATTTTCCAAATGCCCCCTAACCCCCTTATATGCTACTCTCATTGGAAAACCAACGACCGAGATTAATTCTCAATCAACGGCTGAGATTAAAACAACTAAACAACCCTAACCAAATTGGTTGCTAGAAGTTTCTAAAAAGAGTCAAATAATTAATAAGAATTGTTTGAACTCTAACTACATTTGTTAGCAAACAATTATTTACTAATTATTTAGCAAATGGACAAACAACTGTCCAAGCTAACAAACTAACAATACATGTCATAAAAAAAATTTAAAGCATTGTTATTTTATGATTCCTAGCCTTTTAGCTTACATGTGAATTTTTTTAACTTCTTCCAAAACATGAACATGATGACCTATGATCAAGGCTTCCTTCAGTAAACCACAAGGGAATCAGGTGGAAGAGCTTAATTATGGAGGGAGAATTTGAGAAAAATATTTAACGAATACTATATCACAAAATGAGCTAATAATTAGAGCTCACACCTTTCTGAAATGAGTATTGAGTTAAGTAATTGTTTTAAATTGAAATCTAGATGTTCCACTACATTGATTTGACTAAACTTCATTTCTATCATAGTGATTGAATATTTTAATGGGATAATATTATTCAATTGCTTCTTCAAATGCTTCACTCAATTTATTGCTTCAAGATGGTAAATCTCATGCTTCTTTTTCTACATATCAAAATTCTTTTCTAAGAGTTTACTTAAGATTAGTGCAATGACTTCTAATAATAAAATCTTGTGCCATTTGAAAATTAAATATATTATATTCAATACAAAATTTATATATCCAAGGGAGCATTAATGGCTAATCATTTTTTTCGGCATCCTTCTTGTACTATTTTAGCGTCGTATATTGTAAGTCTATACAATTTATTGGTTTTGAGACTTCCATACATCACTTCATCTTTCACTATCAAAGCCTTTCAATCTTCTCTTCTTTCTAGTCTAAGACCCTTCACCAACCTTGTTGAGATCCCAGGAGTCTTGAAATTTTCAATATATCTTTTTGCCATTTCATTTTATTCCACCCAATTTATTTCATATTTCTCTCTTGGTAAATTGCATAAGTATTTCTCCAGTCTATTTTTGGGCATGCATTATCATCTCCCTATGATATTCCAGATAGCATATATTTTCATTAATTGTGTATTTAATTAATCTATGGCCAATTTATAACATTTGGAGGTAGTGACATTGTAATTGGAGTGATTTCTTTTATTGGTGACTAATATATTGGTGGAACATTGATTATATCATAAAGTGTGTGAAAGTGCCTCACTTTCTCACTCATTGAGAAATCGTGCCCTACTTGGGCTCCCTAATTTTTTATTCGAATTTCTCATTGTTCCTACATCTATATTTGGTTGTGTTTCTTCCTAAGTGAAGACAAGTGGTTTGTATGGATTGGAGCATACTTTTCCTTCAAACACTTATCATTCGTGTAGGATATTATGCATTATGGGGAGGCTACATAGTCTCTCTCTTTCCCTCTTATGGGGGGCTATTGATCGAATTCTTGTGATGGATGTAGTTCTTGGGGGTATAGGTGTTGAGGCATCCATACATCACTTTATCTTTTACTTGTACATTATTTGCATTATCTATTTTTCTCGTTTTCTTTGTTTCTGAGAGATTACTTGCATGATTAGTTGTACATGGGTACCTAACATAGCCTAGTTGCTAGGACCCATGTATTTCATCTTCATATTAGTCTTGCATCATTTGCATAATAATTTTGCTCGCTAAGTTGCACTTAAGGGGCATTGTCAGTGTGAATAAGGAAAGATCCTAACTAGTTCTTAGTTAGAACCTATTCACGCATGTCAAGTTACTTAGAATAGCCTAGTTGTCACATGAGACTCTCATTTAATATTATTCATGTTAGTTATCTTAGGTGTCATTCTAGATAGAGATGACTCATATCTCATTATTTACTATTAGTTTTATAATGTATCATGCATTTAATTTTGTATCAAGGATAGTTGTAACTACCTTATCTGCTATTGCCTATTGTATATTTGTAAATCATCTCATCAATATATCATTTCCTAGTGATTTATTATTTCTCTCTAATGTGGGAGAGATAGTTGTCGTGATCTTGGTTTGGGTGCATTTCTCTAACACAATTTATACCACTTTTTGTGCCCCTTCCTTAATATGGCCCATTTTAGCTCTCATGCAAGCCTATTTCTGGCATTTTGATCTCATTTGTTCACGTGGTGGTTTGAACCTCTGTCTTGTCTATATGCACCCTATCCCCAGCGTGTTCACCTTATTTTGGATAGAAAATGGTGTATGGGGTTACCTTATCCTTGATAACGGCACTCGGGGCACCCTAGTCTTGGACAGTGGTGCATAGGGTGCCCTTGTACTCATAAGTCAGGCCCAAATTTGAATATCTTATTGCATGTTTCCCATCCATTAGATTTGGATCATGGTGTTTCAATTTACCATTAGAGGTCATCTTAATTGGGGAAATACCTTGAGAACCCTATATAAGAGCATTCTTCTAATTCATTCTGGCATCCCGCTACATCCACTATATTCAATTAATATCCATCTTCAAGCACTATCATCTTCAAGCATCAAGATGATATTTCATCTCACCATATTCTTCAAGAATCCTTCAAGATCTACGCATCATCTAGCAAGAAAGTTATATCAAAAGCATTCAAGAATTTTTCATGATTAGGTCATTCATGTCTTGTCATGTCATGTTATTGCATCAATACTTGTGATCATATTCAAATATCATTGCATCATCAACCTTCAGTCATCTACAATAGATCTGAGGTATATTATTTAATTTTACTTCATTATTTTAGTTCATTTCATTGGTCAATTCCAAACTCGAGGTTTGACCTAGGCCCCTTTTACCAACATTTTTTTTCTCTTTTGTGTAGGTGAAAGCTATAGGTCTAGGAGCTATAAATATGGAATTAGGTAGAGTGGATAGAGATGATCAAATCCAGCTCTTGCAAGTGCAAAAAGTGAAGGATAGGGTCCCTCCACACACTCCTATCTGACGAATTTTTCATAAAACTTTTGGGGTAGATTTTAAGGATCATTCTAGTTCCGGAATAGTTAATCTCGTCTGCATCCGATATTCTAGAGACATATTCATTTAGAGGTCCATTGTCTCACATTTTCATGTTTGAATTCTAGTCATATGTTATGTTCATCTTCCTCTTCTCAGATCTATGATTATAGCTTCATATCAAATCTACAACTATGTGTTCCTGTTAATTTATCTCAATTTTACATCTTTAGCCTTGGATCTAGCATTCACTTTACATCTTTTCGGTATCCAATCCAAACCTCGTGAAGGAAGCAATTTGAAATCAACCAGCATCCACCGTTTGGAGGTGAGTCTACTGATTGTATCTCCCTTTTGTGTAAAGAATGCATGAAATAGGTTCATTCTTTGTTTACATAGCTAAGCTAGTGAATCCCTATTTCAATGCCTTACGGCTATCAAGCTTCAACTTTACTAAGAATGAATTAACTTGGTTAATTATTTATTTTATTTTATTATATTGTAAAAAAATTAAGTGAATAATTTCAAGTGGTGAATATCCTTCCAATTTAATAATAATACCAATAAGATACAATATGAGTATTGATGGTGCTTGTCAACATAAAATGCCTTTATTAAATTTGTCATATGCAAGTTCATCTCAGTTATAGTTTCATGATAAGAGAAGAGGTGTATTATAATTTGGATCAATTTTAAAGTTTTACATTGCTCAGAGATATAGGCTCAGTTTAATGTGATTGTGTATGAATTGCTTGATTATCAATTTTTTATCATTCTAGAAATGAAAGTGTATACACCTAAAAATGGTCTGAAGATAATTAATTAAATAAGCAATTATTTAATTAATCCTCCTTCCCAATTTAATTAAATTCACTAAGCAATTTGATTAAATTTCCTTTTCATCTACTTATTAATAAATCTAAGGATTTATTTAATAGGTTCACTTGACCCCTTTAATTAATTAATTCCCTCCATCCAAATTCATTTCTTCTAAATCTCCTAATTAATTAAAACAAATCAATTATGAGTTGTTGAGATTAATTATCCTTTTCCTATTATTTGAATTTCTAAATTCAAATTCTCCTAACTTCTACCACTCCTAAACCTAACCATTCCTAAACCTAACCCATTCTACCTACCACCATGTCCCCTTTCATCCAACATCTTCTAGAACCTTTGTGACACTTGTCACTAAGTGTTCCCTTTCATCCTACTCTTTCTAGAAGCCTTTGACACTTGCCACCATAGAGATCACAGATGTTCCCTTTAATCCAACCCCCTTTGCCATCCTCCTCCAATTTAACCATTGATATCTTTATATCAATCTTGACCGTTGATTCTTGCCACCTCACCCCTAGCCTTGGGAAATCCTATAAATAGACCTCATTTTGGAGCTCAAAGGGTCCCAATTTCATATCATTTGATTCATATCATTTGCATTCAAGCATTATTACCATAGGCATGTAGTTTATAGCTTATCATTTTAAACATTGTTATCATGCTTAATTTTAGCTTAAATCTTAGCTTAATCATGCTAGATAAATCATTCATGTAGCTTAATCATGCTATTCTTGCTAAGATCATGCATTTTCATCTTTCAAATCCTCCATCTAGGTGTAGTCAAGTCACTGGAATATGCATAATTAGATCTGAGAGCATTTTTCATACTCGCATTTACTAGGAGGCAATAAGTCGATTAGCTATGGTTTTGTCTTTCTTTGATTTAAATCTTCTAACCATGCTTGTAATGATTTATTGGGTGCATCATGTTTGCAGATACAGGTACACTTCACAGAGCATGACATTTTGGTGCCCACCGTGGGGTCGGAATCATCTATTTTGGCCTGTTAATCTTCAACAAACTTCATCTTTGTCAGGCTCTGTTTCATAAATTCATACAAGTTGCCTTTTCAGCTCGTACGAGCTTCCTTTTAGCCCAAGATGACACTTCATCCTGACTCGTACAAGTCCATTTTTCTTGTCGTATTAGGTATAAATTCATGTCATGCGAGTTAATTTCCTAATAAATCCTATGTCGTATGAGTTGATTTGTACTGTCGTACTAGAGCTAATTATGTTTCGTATGAATTTCTGCTTGTTAAATCTTATGTCGTACGAGTCTTCTTTTATTCCTGTGTGAAATCTAAAGTTTTGTCATACTAATTGGAAAATCATGTCGTACGAGTCTCTGGTTTTGTGATTTTTTGATAAACTGCAAATTAGAATTTTCAAGTTTGTCTATACGTTAGTAATTTGCATTTTTGAAGGCCTTCTGGTCATTTTTAGCCCTTGAAAGTGCAATAAATGCCCTTTCAAAGTCTCTTCTACAACTCTTGGAGACCTTTCCAACGAGTTAAACGGCTCGTAATTTAGAGTCTCGACCAGAAAGTTATGCCTATTTGAAGTTAGGATAAAATTTCATATAGTTTTTTTGAAAATTTTGTAGTTCGGATCACTAATGCTAATCTTTGTATGTCTATGAGATGTTTGCAGCCTAACTCTTTTCTGCAGGATGCTTGTCAAAGATACGCTTGTCAAAGACATAATTCAAAACATGATCATGACTACTAATGGATCTATTTTGCAGGTTGCCTATGAACTCAACTAAACTTTGTGTATTCTTTAGGATTTTTAGGCACACTTCAATTTGGGCTTAAAGAAATGAACTATCATGTCTTATGTGCTTGTGACGATAAGCGAGTATGCTCTCACCTTTCTTAGGTGATCAGAAAGCTAGACTCATCTTTTGCTTTCATTAGTGCATCTCTTTAGCAGGTCTGCCCTCCCGAGGAGTTATTAACTCTTAGCCCTTAAGGCCGGTGAGAGGGGAACGACCTAAGTGGGAACGGCTAACGCCAAGTAATCCAACCCACTATAAAATAAATGTGTTTTTGATGAAAATCAAAGCAACAACAGTGCTCAGGAATAGCTCTCCTTTGTACCTTAGGGTATATCAAACCTTGGTTTTCAAGGCTGGGAGACCTCTTAATTGAGTTTATACCCCGACACGCTGAATGGATCCCTTACTAGTGTCGGTTAAAATAGAAGCTACCCGATTCACCTCTGAAAGGGTGATAATCTTTGTGCAAGAGAGATAGTAACTCTCCCAAGCCACTTGTCATATCGTGCCCACATTAGCATTTGGAGTCAGATAATACAGTGTTGAGAATCCATTGTGTGAGACTCAGTGGTTATATTCTGATTAGCTATTGGGTGTGTACCTAAGTTAGCAAGCAAAGGTTTTCATTCTCAACCAACTTCCTTAGGGTTTAGCTTGATTGGAGTCATTTATCACATCATGTGTTTGTTGTGTATTCATCCCTAAATGAGAAAATTAGACACCTAAAAACTGGAAAACATCAGCAAAACATCATCAGAATTCAAAGATCAAAATCAGCAAAACAAACACTTTTTACCATTCTCTACAACCTTTCGTATGAGCTTTAATTCTCTGTAGCACGAGTCATAATCTCTGTCAAACAAGTTAACTTGCATAAAATTATTTGTCGTACTATCTGCTATCATGTGTCGTACGAGTCAGTTGTTTTGTCGTATGGTTCATAAAAGTGTGTCGTACGAGCCTCTTCTTTTTTATATGAAAACTTATGTTCTGTCGTATGACTCTGTATCTTGTGTCATCCTAAGCTGAATCTTATGTCAAATGAAACTCTGCATCTGTCAGTCCAGAGTTGTGTCATGCATGCCTGTTTCAGATTTATCATTTCTGCCTGATCAATTTGCAGTAAACATAAACACCTGTTATCTGTCAGTTCGTGCTTAGATTGTCTGCTTGGTTTGCTTGGTCAAGTTATCATCCGTCAAAATCAGACTTTAGAAAATATACACCTCAATATTTTCAAAGTGTTCACCCTTAACAAGTTCAAGATCTAAACATCTCAAAGTGCATTATCACCCTCTTTGATAAACTGATCACTCAAACATAGTTTCTCATCAGGATCAATCATCCTTTATCACGAAAGTCAAACGTTTGGTCAGGATAACCTTGTCCCACATCGTAGGATATATCATTCCTACTAGACTTGGTTCTTATCAAATCATCATCATTGCACTCCTAAATCGAAGATCGAAAAACTTGCAAACCTTTAAACACTTGAATTCTCTTTTAGTGTCATATCACTCTATTGCCTTGAAATTGACTGTTGATCACTTATCAAAACAACTTTTAGACAATCAAACCCCTGAAATGGAAACATAAAGATTTGAAATAACTGAAGATCATATCAGCATGACATATCAAAGCAAAATACAAGTAACAAGAAAACGTATCAAAGCAATCAAACAAGTTCAAAATCAAAATCAAACTATGTTAAAACCTCACAAGGATTCAAATACATCTCAAAAGAAAGGTGGTTCTTTTATGCACCTCTTAAAGAGATCCCTAAAGGATTTAACTAAAGAAGATCAAAATCGTGCACCCATATCTAACAATGATCCACCCATCCATAAGCAAATTGACTCTCCAAAGGAATCTATTCCTACACCTCCTGAAAGCTTGCAAGAACCTTCCATAGCATCCTTGCCAAATAATGCATCCAAAGCTAAATTTCCCCAAGCGATATCCATAATGACCATCAAGCCTATTTCAGAGGATCCTATTCAAAGCTCATCTCCTCCATATCCAAGCATTGATTCATTGCAAAATCCCCATAGCGCTTCCTTGCAAATTGAAGTCCTCATTCATAGAATGCTTGTTAAACGTACCCTAATAGATGGGGGAGCTAGCTTGAACATTTGCTCTTTGAGTCTTGTCTGTGTTCTAGGATATTCAAAAGATACAACTGATCCCCAGAAAAGGATAAAAATCAAAACATATGGTGAAGAAGAACATTACCCTAAAGGAATTGTGATATTACCTATTAGAGTGGGACCCTTGCAAAAAGATACAGCATACCAAGTTTTAGACTTGGACCTACCATACATATACTCTTGGGGAAACCGTGGATACAGGATATGCAGGCTATTACATCAACATATCATCAATGTGTCAAATTTCCATACAATGGACAGGAAATCATAATATCAACAGACTCAAATCCAGTGCAGTGTTGTAATAATTTGAAATTAGCTCAAGAGATTATAATTTCACATAACAAAGAGGTAGCAGCTTCAAGCACACAATCCAAGGAACAATCATTTGCATCAATTTTGTCAAACATGGAAGAACAAATGTAGCTAAAAGATCGAGGGAATAGAGAATATTTGCTATCATGGAAAAACAAACAAGAGCAACTTCAAATTGAGAGGGATGAAGAAGCAGATGTAGAAGTTATAAGAGTTGAGAAAATACAACACCATAGGAGCCTGAAGATCTTCTGTAAGCCGAATAACCTATTACAAGGAGAAGCAATGAAGCAAAATCTGAAGAACATACAAAACACAGAGAATATGCTCAAAAAGAGAGAGCTCAATATTCACAAAAATATGTAATGTGATTCTTACAATGAAAAGAAAGAACTCAACCTTTAATAGGTCAAGAAACCCTAAAAAGGGAAAACCTAGGTTTGCACATAATAATTAATTAAAATAATTAATTATATGCACCTAAAGTTAGCTTAAGTGTAAAAGAGATAAAGGGAACTTAAATAATTAAACAAAGAATGTTTAATTAATCAAGTAAATACCTGAATACTCTAACACCCCCCCTTAAGCTAGACTTAGGGAGAAGCTAAAACCTAGAACAGCTACTGAAAGCAATAAAGATGGGTCCTGACAACAAGGCCTGATCAGGTACCCAAATACAATGAAATCTCTATGAACTGGAGAAATAGAGAAAACCATGTGGGAACAAAAATCTACTCCAAAAAGAGATGGAAAAAATATCACTGAAGCATGAAGACCCTGCAAACTCTGTCGAAGAATAACTGCTGATCTGAAGAACATCCACTAAACTAGAACATGACCAGGTAGAGAAGACTGTAATTTGCATGAGTGCCCTCAAATGACACTACTCGAATCAGGAGGCAAACAAGGCAAAACAACTGAAATCAAAGATACAGATGGCATGAGAAACCAAAGCCTGAAGAGCTGATCAATCGAACCATGGAAGCATTAGAACCAACAGGATAAACCTCCCCATAATGCGGAAGTGGGAGAGGGACAAGAACACTAAAAAGGACAGCCAAAAAACAACTACATGACGAAGAACCAAGAACATCAAAGGTGTTGAGACACATCATCATGAGGCGAATGTCGTGGAAGGAACACTCACTTGACAAAGGAAGATGGCAAACAAAGGCAAACATCAACCCCCTCATGGCACTCGATCAATAGTGCATGTACAACAAGACACAAGATATGCAAGATTCCAAGTAAACAATGCATGATGGCACTTTATCTTAGTGCGTTTGCATAATTACAAGCTACAATGATAAGAAGACTATAAATAGAAACGAGAATCAAAATAGAGACACCCTACTTAGAAAAGAGATCCCAGGACCTGAAACAACCACGATATCCACCAGAGTGTTGAAAAGAAAAAAACTGAATAAAACATGCATGGAGAAGAATATAGAAAAAAAACTCATATTTCTGGAAAGTACATAGAACACGCTTTCCGAAAATATAAAGTTTTTAAAAAACGGAGGTCGGATGCTCATGCTACGTCTCCCGGAGTACAAAAAAGATGCCTCACTTTGACTGCAAAAAAAAATAGTCAAACAGAAAAATTGGAAAAAATTACCAACACCATGAGGTCAGCCTCGGAACCAGCTTTCTGATGCCTATTCATTTTTGAAAAAATGACTCCGTATGCCCAAGATAGGGCCAAAAAACCAAACCCCCCCTGAAAAAGCCAAAAAAGGGGGTCTGGTTGCCTGTTGGTGGTTCGGTGGCCAGGGAGCGAAGCTCCGGTGGTGCACCAATGGTGGCCGGGTGGAGCTCCAATGGCTGGGTGGTGGCCGAGTGGTGGTCTGGTGGCGGAGCAGTGGCCAGTCGAAAAAAAGGGCCGGGGAGCCGGAGCGGCGGCCGAGAACTGAGCGGCGGTCGAGAACTGAGCGGCGAGCTAGGGCCGCAGGCAGGCGGGGGCCGCAAGCGGTAGCGGAAGGCAGTGGGAATAGGGAGTGGCAGTGGTTGGGGAGAGGAGCAGTGGGCGGCGGCCAAAGGAACATGCAGCGGCCGGCGGGGAGAAGCGACGGCCGGCGGGAGCGGAAGCCGGGGACCATGCAGTGGCCATCGGGGAGAAGCGGTCGGCGAGGAAGCCGGAGAGAACGACCGACGGGGGCCAGAATCTGTAGTTGGCGGGGGCCATGAAAGGTGCAAGGCCCAAGCCTGCAGGTCAATGTGTGTGGCCGTACTGACAGCGGCAGGGGCAGGGGCCCATGGTACCCTGCGTACCATGGGAACCCCACCCTAAAAAAATTTCAAAATTTTTTTTTAAAACCCTAGTTTGCTTTGGTGATTTTTCAAATATATATATATATATTTTTTATTTTTTTTTTAACAACAAAGCAAGATTTCAGCCTGCATGCTGTAAAAAGGCAAAATATTTTATATTTTTTTCAAAAAAAATTTCTCAATCTGCATGTCAGGGCCGTACGGCCTAGATCTAAGAAAAAAATTGCTCCCAGAGGCTCAAGAACCAAAATAGGTCAAATTTTATATGACCATAGGGGTTTTTGGGCCTTCTGAGCACAATGGTGAGGTCCGTTTAGGCCCAAAGTACTTAGAAAAAAAAATCAAACCCTACGTACACAAAAAAAAATTCCTGAAACCTCAGATCTGCTTCCAAAGCAAAAATTCTCAAAACAAGAACAAGCAGTTGTAGATCCAAGCTCTGATACCATATAGGAGTTGAGAAAATACAACCCCATAGGAGCCTGAAGATCTTCTGCAAGCCGAATAACCTGTTACAAGGAGAAGCAATGAAGCAAAATCTGAAGAACATACAAAACACAGAGAATATGCTCAAAAAGAGAGAGCTCAATATTCACAAAAATATGTAATGTGATTCTTACAATGAAAAGAAAGAACTCAACCTTTAATAGGTCAAGAAACCCTAAAAAGGGAAAACCTAGGTTTGCACATAATAATTAATTATATGCACCTAAAGTTAGCTTAAGTGTAAAAGAGATAAAGGAAACTTAAATAATTAAACAAAGAATGTTTAATTAATCAAGTAAATACCCAAATACTCTAACAAAAGTCGATATATTTCACACGTATGCAGGACAAATGTTAGGAACTAGCCCACTTGATCCAGAATCACATGCGACTGACATGGACTTAATCGAGGATGATTAGGATTTTCTTATGCGAGGTCATTCTGATGAGAGTATCGTTCTAGACATGGAAATACATAATGAAAGCTCCGACATCTCTGTCATGACCCCTAATATATTTGAAACTATACAACCTAAAGATCCTTTATCCTTAAGCTATCTTGAACCTATGGACTGGGAAAATGAAGGACATACTGACATTGATACCTTACCTAATGACCATGCCATATCCTTATATCTTGATGAAATCAAACCCGCAAAAACTTTCACCAGGGATTCTGCTAACGTATCTTCAAGTCAAATGGATGTCAAATCTCCTAGTTGCAAAAATGAAAATCAAGAAAACAATATCAGGTATAATGTTGAAAACCATTTATTGGCAACATTAGACCGGGAAAAAGTAAAAATAAAGGACGCATCTAACAATGAAAACCTCCTCGAGGCGTCGGAAGATGGGAGATTTGACACTCTACTTGAATTTTATCAAGAAAAGTCATCTATCCTAATGGAACCAGCAGATGCAATTATCATTGATACAACTGATCTACATCTAGCAACTTCTCTATTAGAACTAGCAAGACAAAAATACTTGAAACCATTCAAAAGATAGCAAATCAACTTTACCTGGTCATATACAGATGTTCCAGGGTTTGATCCATATCTTACAATACATCACCTGAATATCAGTCCAGGAGCAGACATCAATAAAGGAACACATCATGGATCAAGAGCAGAGTATGAAGCTTTAGTTACAAGTATCAAAATGGTTGTAGAATGGAACATTAAACAACTTCAAGTCTTTGGAGACTCTCAGCTTGTCATTAATCAAATCAATGATGACTATCAAACAAAATATGACAAACTCGTGCCTTACAAAAAGATGGTGGATGATATCAAGAAGTACTTTGTAGAAATAACTTTTGAATAGATTCCAAGAAATGACAACAAAGCAGCAGATGCCATGGCTATACTTGCTTCTGTATTGCAAACACAGGAAAATCAACAGCGTTATGAATTCCTGGTTGAAGAGTTGTTTCATCCCACCTTTAATTGTCCAGATTCTCGAACCATCTATCAAATTATTGGACATGATTCCTCCCGCTATGGCCAAACTTACACATACCTGAAAGATAATATCTTACCTCCTGACTTATCAAAAAATCAAAAGAGAAACTTTATTCACCAATCCTCTCATTTTACTCTTGTCGCAGATACCCTGTATAAACAAGGTCTAGATGGTACTCTCTTATGATGTCTTGAACAAGAAGAATCTGAGAAGGCCTTACATGAAGTCCATAACGGCATTTGTGACATTCATTCAAGTGGTCTTACCCTTTCAAGAAAAACTCATATGCTTGGGCTATTATTGGCCAACTATGGAACGAGATTCTTTTAAGATAGCAATAACATGCAAACAATGTCACATCCATGGGAACTTGATCCATGCACCGGTACAACAACTTCATGCTTTAGCAACATATTGGCCTTTTTGTCAATGGGGACTTGATCTAGTAGGAAAGATAAATCCTTCCTCATCTAATGGACACAAATTCATTCTTGTAGCTACTGAATATTTCACAAAATGGATTGAAGTGGTACCTCTCATCAACATCATAGGAAAACAAATTGTTGCATTTATCTTGAATTACATCATCTGTCGCTATGGAATACCAATGACCATTATCACTGATAATGGGCAACCATTCAAGAATCAAGATGTACAAGAGCTATGTGAGAAGTTCAAAATCCAGCATAGATTCTCCACACCACATTATCCACAAGGAAATGGGCAGGCAGAAGCATCTAACAAAACTATTCTAAAAATCCTTAAAAAGATAGTGAACGATGTCTGGAAAGATTGGCATATCCAACTAAACCCTGCTCTATGGGCTTACTGCACCAGTATCCGCACACTGATAGGTGCCACACCTTTCTCTCTTGTATATGGATCAGAAGCCATATTGCCAATCAAAGTAGAGATACCTTCTCTACATGTATCACTAAAAGGTCTCATCCTAGATAAAGAACAAAGAGTATCTAGAATACAAGAGTTAGAGCTGATCCATGAACGAAGACAAAATTCCTTTGATCATCTAAAGGTATATCAGCAAAGAATGTGTCGGAGCTATAATCATAAGGTTAAACCACGAATCTTTCAAGTTGGAGAACTAGTGCTAAAGGAAAATCCACGCAACCAGGCAGATCGAGAGAAGAAAGGAAAATTTGAACCAAACTGGTTAGGTCCATTTGTGGTCACAATAGTATTTGGATCAGGAGCATATCAGTTATCAACACAGGACGATGATCAACTTGAAGAACCTATCAATAGCATGCACCTGAAGAAATTCTATGTCTGAAAAATCAAAAAAATCAAAAAAAGTGAAAAACCAAAAAAAAGCAAAAAAATCCTAAAAAGTAAAAAAAGAAAAAAGAAAGAAAAAAATCAAATATCAAAAAAAGTGCAATAAAAATAGATGGTGAAAACTTGGCAAACAGGCGCTATCTGTCTACTAGCTCTTCCATCTATTAGTTCATGTATTTTTCCGCTTGCATTCATGCATTTTCCATCAGCGTTGACCATCATAAAGCCTTTGGACATACGCAAGCATCCCAGGTGGCTTCTTGCCATGGTTTGGATCATTGGATATATCATTACAAATTTATTTCTAAGCTTGGGGCAAAATCCTACACTTAGTTGGGGGCAAAACTCTTGATCATTTTGAGCTTAATCAAATAGGTAGAACAATAGTTAGACAACTCTTATCAAACAAAAACTAAGACACATCCAACATTGAACACAAGATCAAACTATCAACTATCAAGCTATCACAAAACCAATCTAAGCACATCACACACTTTTCAGTGGATAATATCTTTTGGATAAGGATTTTAACATGATTGTTCAACTTTTCTATAATTGCTTTTCGCTATCATGATTTCTGATGACTTCGGGATGTCATTAACTAGAGGAATAAGGAAGAAACATGATATTTTTCTTGTTTGTTGTCTGAAAATTAATCATTAATAGGTACAAATTTGTGTCGGACATGATCGTCGAAGTATCATTGAAGACATTTCCGATTTGCATATTGAAATGATTAATACTGCTTGTTTTACACAAACAACACTCAGGTCATCTCGGTTCAATTATACCTCGATGCTTGTGTTAACTTTCTATATCAAAATATAGGAAAGAAGTGCTTAGGTCATCATGGTTTAATTATACCATCGATGTTTGCACTCACTTCCCACATTTCAAAATCTCAATGATGACAAAAACGCAAAATAATCTAGTGACTAGTCCGGTCATAGTTTGCATCTCCATTTGCATCTCATTGCATTTTTCATTTGCATTTTAGCTTGCATTTCATTCTTGCATGGGATCCTACAAGCTCCTTTTATCCAAGGCTAAATCTATCGTAGGAATCATCAAAGTATCATCACAAGTGTATACGCAATCAGAATGATGACTCATCTCTCTCATGATATTATCAACTCTTATGCTATCTCTCTCAACAGAATCAACATCAGCATATCCAAATATTTCTGCAACTTGATATCAACAAAATGTCAGTTCTTTATCTAATCAACCTTATCAAATCAAATCAATCAATCAAACCTAATCGATTCTATCACATCTTATACAGGAAGTATCCTTCCTAAAACTAGACAATCTAATTCTAATTCATGTCTTATACAGGATGTATCCTTCCTGAAACCAGACATTTTGATCATGTCTTATACAGGATGAATCCTTCCTGAAACTAGACGCTTTGATCATCATTGTCTTATACAAGATGAATCCTTCCTGAAACCAAACTGAATCTAATCAATCAATATTTTTCAATCTTATCGATCTACGCAATCAAGCTAATCAAAGAACTCGCATTTTCATCAAACACAATTGCAGAAATCAAATCAATTAGGATATCAATCTCGCAAAACTCTAAAGATCAAGTATCTCAATTGATCTCCTGAGGGGGCATCATTGTACCAGAATTTAGCAATCAAGAGCTGGGGTATCCTATCAAATCAATACCATCATCAAAATGAGATTATTCTTTGAATCAACGTGTCATCACACCTCGCTTCAAAGAGGGGCAAAATGTATACACCTAAAAATGGTCTGAAGATAATTAATTAAATAAGCAATTATTTAATGAATCCTCCTTTCCAATTTAATTAAATTCACTAAGAAATTTGATTAAATTTCCTTTTCATCTACTTATTAATAAATCTAAGGATTTATTTAATAGGTTCATTTCACCCCTTTAATTAATTAATTCTCTCCATCCAAATTCATGTCTTCTAAATCCCCTAATCAATTAAAACAAATCAATTATGAGTCATTGAGATTAATTATCCTTTTCCTATTATTTGAATTTCTAAATTCAAATTCTCCTAACTTCTACCACTCCTAAACCTAACCCATTCTACCTACCACCATGTCCCCTTTAATCCAACATCTTCTAGAACCTTTGTGACACTTGTCACTAAGTGTTCCCTTTCATCTTATTCCTTCTAGAAGCCTTTTGACACTTGTCACCATAGAGATGACAGATGTTCCCTTTAATCCAACCCCCTTTGCCATCCTCCTCCAATTTAACCATTGATATCTTCAAATTAACCTTGACCGTTGATTCTTGCCACCTCACCCCTAGCCTTGGGAAATCCTATAAATAGACCTCATTTTGGAGCTCAAAGGGTCCCAATTTTCATGTCCCAATTTCATATGATTTTTGCATATCATTTGATTCATATCATTTGCATTCAAGCATTATTACTATAGGCATCTAGTTTATAGCTTATCATTTCAAACATTGTTATCAAGCTCAATTTTAGCTTAATCATGCTAGATCAATCATTCGTGTAGATTAATCATGCTATTCTTGCTAAGATCATGCATTTTCATATTTCAAATAATCCATCTAGGTGTAGTCAAGTCACTGGAATATGCATAATCAGATCTGAGAGCATTTTTCATACTCGCATTTACTAGGAGGCAATGAGTCGATTAGCTATGGTTTTGTCTTTCTTTGATTTAAATCTTCTAACCATGCTTGTAATGATTTATTGAGTGCATCGTGTTTGCAGATACAGGTACACTTCATAGAGCGTGATAGAAAGTATATCATCATCATTCCTTAAGGTCCCTACAACTATAAGTCTAGGTCTAACAAATAATATTTGAATTATTATAAATCAGACAAAACAATATAATTATTTGATCATTATAGCTTGCAACAACAAAAATATGATCGAAAGAGGGGGATGAGGAGTTTCCTAGTTATTTTACATACGCAATGGTTAATCAATGTGTTATAAATAGTGTAGATTGACTATCAAATATTAGATTGTGAAGATGTGCAAATTGTTGTGACATGTTATTTTTTACTATTTTTTGTTTAATTATTGTAACCTCCAATTTTGATCCTATTATCTTCATCCACAAATATAATAAAATGGTTTTCATTTACCAAATATTTATATATACATGAGTAGTGTTGAGGAATAATATTTAGGACTATCCTTAATATTCACATCAACATTTTCTTTGTTGTCTTCTACTACACTTGTTATTAAAAAACTAAAATGTTAGCATGCACAACTTATAGTTAATGTTGTCATGAAGATTTCATCCTGGCTAGGTGTGAAACTTAGCTATCCTATAAAACATGGGATCATCGTCAAGCTATGTGTAACTTATGGCAAGGAAAAACCTCCATGGACCTCCTAAAACTACTTTGTTGACAAGGAAAAGGGATAGAAAGATAACTTGAATTAAAACTATAAGTCCTAGGAGGTGATCCACCAAATTTTGAAGATCTTCTTGTTTATCTAACTCATAAATAACTTCAATGAATGGCTTTTATCTTTTCACATCTCAATTTGAATCATGCAACACATCGATATTACATACGAATGTTTTGAATTTAATGTTTTCTTAAAGTAAAACTAAGAATTTTAATAAATTCAACCTATTGAGATTAGTAAACACAACCTATGACCTATACTAATCATGACCTTTCTTGCTTCAACTTTGTTTGAATGAGACAAGATTAAAGAGTTCATATGCAAATCACAAAAATTGCATCAAAATCATTCATTCACCACATAAGACAAGAAAAAACTAAGTATAACTGTCGCTTTTTATTGAAATAAAGGAGTTTTTCTTGTTACAAAATCTAAAAATTGCCTCTAAATTTAAAAATAAATTGAACTCTGGCTTTTACCTTTTTGTTTACCAAAAAGTAAGAAGAAATAACTAAAAGAAAAGAGAGTACAATGATTGCCTTAATAGAAATGACTCTCTGTCTTCAATTGAAAGATGCAACTGAAGTTGACTTCGCCTCTTCTCCACATGATGCCTTGGAATTTGCATCAACTGATTGTGTTTATCTTTGGCTTCTCCTTTAATTTTCATGAGAAAAATCTTCTTTTGTCATGCAAAATGGAAAAGCATGTATAAATGATGTCAAAACTGATGTGAATTGATTGTAAGTGGCCTCAAAACTCCCCTTAATTGATGCTTTACCCATGTGGGATCTTAAAATAGGCTCAAACTAATGCATGTGTCACTTAAGATCAACTTTTAAGCATCAAACCTCCTCTCATCTATTTGCATGATGTCCTTGAGTACTTTCATGATTTAAGAGGTTTTTTGATTGACTTGGAGTTTGACTTATAGCCTTCTCAAGGTGTAGTAAAACTTAAAGGAACCTTAACTGCCACATGACTTATCACACATTGCTTTCATCATTATTTACTAGTCAATGGCTATATCTTTTTTTTTATACAACCTCTTGATGTCTTACAGTTGTCCTCTTGAAGATGATTGTCCTTCTTGTTGACTCAAGTTCTTGACTTCCTTAATTGTCACATTAAAGTTGCAATACCCTTTTTCATTGTCATTTTATCTTCTCCATTTCTTAATGACTTTAATAGTGGACATAAATAACTATCTTATGTGCCTTTGATCAAAAATTTACAACTATCTCCTTTATTGTTCCTGGTTCCTAACTATGACGATCCACAATTTGACATTAGTGTCAAATGTAAGCTCCATTGCAACAATTATTTTGTTTCATTCACTACTATGTTAGAAGGCTATCATCTTCTACTTTAGACTATCTTCAATTATATCCAAGAACCCTTTTGACATATAGTTGTTACTTTGTTTTTGCATTGATCACTCACAGACCACCTAGTTTTTCTCTTGCACTTCTATTATAACTATCTATCATATTGGCATGGTCACCTTTTCCTATGGTTGTGGTGTCTCTTTAATGAAGCATTGCCTCAAAATAGTTTTGACTGCATCAATAATATCTTGAGTTAACACTAATCTATTATGTGAGTTTACACTTCATAGATGTTCTATGGCATGTATTATCCATATGAGTTCTTTGTCATTCAGATGCCTTCAAGACTCTCACATATTTTTATTTATCTTGTTGTTAAATGCCAATAGTCCCAATGACTATCTTTCCTTGTGCCCATTGTTCCTTGTGACACCTTTTCTTATGGTATATTGTCACTTGTTTTGCTATTTGATTCAATCTTGATGATGTTGTGTGATTATTTTTCAAAATGATGCATAGAGTGTCCTCCTACAATGGTGATTGTCATTGTCATCTAGCTCTACACCTCCCTTATGAGACTCTCTCACATATACTACTATTTTTTATTACTCTTTGCATGAAAGAGCTCTTTCATATGTTTGTTCATTGATTATGGAGATCTTTATATATTCCTTCTTAGCATTACTCTCATTACTTTAGTAACCACAAATATATTTTGCTACAACCCCTTTCTTATATATATGCATTGTCTTATGACCTAATCCTGGACTTCTTTCACTTCATTATAAACATAGTATATGGTTTTTTAGGGAGAATTACGATACCAAAAACCCTATCCTAAAGGTTGTTTGATCAATAATTGATGCTTCTTGACTATATTTCTTTTGACTATCACATACTCCTTTGCTCTGATTATGACATTGTGGGTCTAGGAAAAGCCTTCTACACTCTGGCCTAGATACTTTAATGGTTATCATCTATTTGGTATGGCATTGAGCTCCACACTTTGTAAGTGATAATCGTATTGTCAACAAAAGATATTAGGACTGACATTTCTCTATTTTACCATTGTCTTGTACATCCTTGCAAATGGATTTGTCTTTACAAACCTGGTTAGCTATCATATTGATATCCAAGACTTCCACAGCTATTTTGGCTTTTCAAGAATTCAACCTTGTGTTAATTATCATCAATATTATAACATTATAATGACAAGGAGAAAAAATCCTACTCTTACTATCATTGTCATTTTATTATAATCATGATAGTGGTTGATTGTTTGTGAAGGATGTGTTCATTATTATTCATTATACTAGTTTCTCCTTTGACTTTTGAAGGATCCAATGATTTTATTTTTCACTATTAAATGATGATTATCCCATGTCTTTCTCTACTACCTTTTGACTACATTAAGGTTCTTTGATCGTTGTCATGGCATTTTCTTGATACCATTGCTTGTAGCCTGATTATACCTACTGAAGCTTATTTGCCTAACATGTTAGGTGAATGATTCCTGAATGATGACTATCCTTTGAACTATAACTTGTCATCTTCAATGGTGTTGTATTTTTGAAAACATAGATATAGATTCATAATTATCCATTAGCTTTATTTCTCATCCATATGAATATCATTTATGGTTCTTCCTTTTGCCCAAGGATTGCCAAAAAGATTAACCTTATGATCCCCATTAATGGTGGAGACTTTTAAACTTAGAAACACCTTGGTCATATCATCATCCCAATAGGTGAACAAGTATTTACTTGGGTCCAAATTTAGATTGTAGTATTATTGGCTAGTTCTACAATTAATGTTTCTATTTTCTAGATCAATCCATTCTTATCCATATATTTATCCTGAAAAATTCTCCTATTGTGTTCATTCCATATTTCCCAAACAAAACTTGAAGAGAGGATCAACCATAGACTTGCAAATGCCTTTTTTTATTTGATGGCCATGTGACAAACCATTGTTTGATCATTTATGGAATCAGACTTTACTATTTTAGTTTTTTCATAAAGTACTTCTAACTAAATTTTGCAAATGACCAAGTGAGGAGGAGATGGTTTGTAAATTCATTGTCTTCTTTACATAATATACACCTCCCAAGACCATGGATTCCCAACACCTTCAGTTTGTCCTCGATGGCGATCTTCTTTTGGAGTGTCATCCACAAAAGACCTTTTCTTTGGGTAGATAGGCTTTGTTCTAGAATAGATAGATCAACCAATTCTATTTTTCAAGTGTTGCCTCCTTCACTTTGTATCCAATATTCACCTTATAGTCTTTGGACTTCAACTCACTCAACCTAACAAATTCCTCTTTATTGGTCGAGATTAGTTCTATATTATGTAGGAACTTTCAAATTTATTCTTTTTGGTCTTCCAATGCATTGATTTTTTGGAGAAATCACCACTTCCACTCCATGATACCATTCTCTTCCAAGACCTCCACATGGTCCCTAACCTCCCCTCCCCACAAAAACAAAAAAAAACAAAAAAAACAAACAAACAAACAAACTTTGTCCCTCCCATTAGTCCAAAAAGAAGTCTTTCTTAAACTATCTTTGATGTCTTACGTAACATGTGTTAGTTATAATATCCTTGCAATCTACTATGAAATTCCATGCTATAGAGCCCCTTAGTGGGTCTATGATATTGGATATCCTTTACGGAATGTTAGAGTCATTTTTTTTAATTCTTAGTACTCTTACCCATTTTCTATCACCATGAGTGTACATACTCCATACCAATTTAGCTCCCATGGCTAGGTTCATTATTATCATTCGTCTAATTCTTGTTCCACCATCCTCCTTTGGGGAGAAGATCTTATACCACAATATTAGGGGGAATTTTTGTTGATCTCCTATCCTACTCCAAAAAAAATCTCATAATCTCAACTATGGTATCCTCCATGATTTTGGCAATTTTATGCAAACCATTGAATAAATTAAAATAGCTGACACTACTGCCTTCAACATCAAAATTCTCCTAGCAGAAGTGAGCCACCTCCCCTTCCATGATTCCATTCTACTAGACTACAACTTTAATAAGTGATTCCCAACATCACTTCTTATTTATTCCAACAAATAGGAGCATGCCTAAGAATCTACCTAGGAAGTTAGCATTATGAAGGTCTAGGATTCTAGGAATATCTCTTTGAATACTTAACTACATATTGAGAAAGAATACCTCTATTTTTTTTCCAATTAATGTTCTACCCAAATATCCTACAATATAAATCCAAAAGAGTTCTCATCACTTTGGCTTCTCTCCTACAAGCTTCTCCAAACAATATTATGTCATCTACAAATTGTTGATGTATCACTGATTTGATCTCAGAAGCCATCTCCATTGTCACCCAATTTCCATCTACCCTTTCTCTATTAAAACTTCTTCCTAGTTCTTCAACTATAATGATGAAGATGAAAGGGGATATAGGATCCCCTTACCACAATCCCCTACTAGTAGAAAAGAATCCCTGAGGGGACCCATTCACTAGAACTGAGAACTTTGGTGTAGAGATGCAACTTTTGATCCACTGAATCTAGTTGTTCTCAAACCTAAATCTATTCATAACTTCAAACTATCAGTCAACTTAGTCATAGGCTTTCAAGATATCCAATTTGATGGTCATTCTTGTTTTTCTTGCCTTCTTGTCCATATGAATGGCTTTATGTGCCACTATGATTCCTTCAACAATTGATTTAATTGGTGAGATATCAATTTTATTAATTGATATTATATCGACTCCCTTTAGTTTGTTAAACATAACCTTAGTAATAATCTTGTACACCATGTTATAAGTCTATCGATTGAAAATCACTCACTTTCTTGGCTCCTATTTTCTTTGGGATCAAGGCTAAATGAGAATGATTTAGCACCCCCAACATTATGATCTTCATCTAGGATTATTCTGCTACCCTAAAGAGATCCTCAGTAATGATATCCCAAAACTTTTTAAAAAATCTAATAGGAAACCCATCGGATCTAGGAGCCTTATCAGGGTTTAGTTGAAAAGTGACCTCCTTAACTTCCTCCAATATTACCTTCTTGAATAGTCTCACATATTAGTCAACATTAATAATCAAAGGGATGTTACTTAAAATCATCTCCTTCTCCCTCCCATTAACTAGAGTATCTCTATTTAATAAGGCTTCAAAAATTTAATTGCATCCTTATTGATCTCTTCTTATATTTTAGCCACATCACCATTGTTCTTTGAGATTTTCAAGATTTTATCCCTACTCGTGTTGGTTCTAGAGAATTTGTGAAAAAACTTGGTGTTCCTATCCCCCTCTTTTAGCCACACTTCTCTTGATCTTTGTCTCTAAGAGGATTCCTCTCCTGTCAAGATGTCTTTGAGTTTTTTTAACTTATTTTCCTTCCCAAAGTCATCAACACTCATACCATGCTTGATTACTACTTTATTCAGTTTTAATAGTTCCCTCTCCACTCTCTCTTTTTCTTCAAAGATGTATTTAAAGTGTTGTTTATTCTATATTTTATTTTTTTTATTACATGACTTTAAAGTGTTTTATTTGTATTTAAAGTGTTTTGTATTACTTCACTCCACCATGCAACCATCAATCCCTAAAAACTTTCATCTCTTAGCCACATATTTTTAAATTTGAAGGGCCAATGAACTGGGGGTCTGTCTGGGGTTAATTGCAACTGCCCTAGGTAATGGTTAGATCCCAAAAAGGGAAGGATGCTTGTCTCATGTTCCATAGTTAAATTCTCCCAATCTCTTGAAACTTAGAATCTATCTAATCTCTCTATTATACTAGTGAACCCTCTTCTTCTATTAGTCCATTTGAAAATGCCATTTTCTAATTGAAATGTCCTTTAGCTTATTGTTATCAATGAAATATTGAAAACTTACTTAAACTTTAGTCAATTAGGTCGATCCCCTTCTTATTTGTCAAAATTATTCTTGAGATGGCATTGAAATCCCCTACTACTACCATCTTTTCTCCTTGCAAATTTTGAAACTTAAGGGAGATTTGTTGTTAGACATGTTGGATATTGTTGTTGCTAGGATATGTTGTTGACATTGATATCAAGATATTCCTATGTTTTGGTGTTACAAAGAATTGTTTTGGCGATCTGGTGTTTGCAGTGAGTTGATCTTGTTGATTTATCTGTTTTATATGTTGAATCAACTATAGATGCTTCATTCTTTATTGGTTCCATGATTCTATGTGATGATTTGATCGAATTGAGGATTTGGGTATGGAGATTGGTTTTCAATGTTCAATATTGCAGTGTTCTGGTATTTGATTTGTTGTGCTCTTGTATGATCTGATCTTGAGTTGTGGATTTGGGAGAGTTTTTTGGATGTTCAGGTCTATCTTCATTTCAGATGGTTTGTGATTTGATTCTCTACAAGTTATCCTTCTTGTCTAAGTTGTTGTTGTTGAGTGTTCTTGAGTGTCAGTGTGTTGATCAATGAAGATTTGATTAACTGGTGTTGGTGCAACTATTGGTGGTGTTGGTGCAGCTATTATGGATGGTTCTAATGTGCTTGTTGGTGTTTCCTAATCATGTCCTATTTGTTCTGGTGCTATGCATTGATCATTTTGTGCATTCTTGAAGATCTTATGGGTATGGTGATATTCTTCATGTTATGTGGTATTTTCGATGGTGTAACGTGTTTCGGTTGATCTTGATAAGATTTTTGGTGGTGTTGCGTGTTAGAGGAGTTGATTTGGGTCCATGCTATGTTTTCTATGGAATTATATTGGTCTAGTGGTTAATTTATGTATCATGTGATGTAATATTGTAATTAGGTGTTGAGGGTTTGGCCGACCTTGTAGTCAAGGTTGATGATTTGTATAAATATGTGTTATATTTGTGGTTTGGTGATGTATGGGTGTTGAGTTTACATTATCAGAGTGTGGTGTATGTGTGAACAAGTGAATTTATCTTTTGGTGTGGTGTATTGAGAAGAGATTTTTGCAGGGCAGACAAATGTACTTAACCGGAACTATCATCAGGTATTAGTAGATTCTATCTTTGCAGTTCTCTCAACTGGATTGTAGTCTAAATATGTTTGTAAGGTAGTGAACCTTCCCTAAGTTTTGTAGCCTTCTAGGTCATTGTAATTTGAGCAGTGAGCTCTAGATAGTGTGCCTGGATGAATGTGTATTCCCCATTGTAATATTTACACATACGACTGCAGTGTGTCATCTTATTGTGGGTAGGTTCCCACTGTGGTTTTTTCTTTAACTGGGTTTTCCATGTCAAAATCTTGGTGTTATGTGTGTTGGCGTTATTGTGTTTTTCTTTGTTCTTGATGCAGTTGGTCAAATCTGAGATTGTGCTTAAATTGTTTAATCTGGTGAAAATTGATTCACCCCCGCCCCTCTTTGTTTACCTTCCTTATTGTTACCAACAAGTGGTATCATAGCTAGATCCTCTGGAAGAAGCTTGTTCGCTTGAGGAGATCCAGGATGGAAATATATGTATTCAAGAAGGAGACTCCTAGATTTAATGGAAACAATTATACTATTTGGAAGGATTGGATGGAAGTTCATGTGAAGTGTCTTGGAGAATATTATTGGAAGATTACAAAGAATGTCTACAATGTTCCTCTAAATGGACCAGTTACTATTGATGAAAAAAAGGAAGTTGAACATAAAATAAGAGATAAGGAAGCATTGTTGAGTGCATTGACCAATTTAGAGATAACTAATGTGATGGGTTTGGAGACTGCACATGAGATCTGGAAGGAGTTAGAGACCTTGTATGAAGGAGATGCACAAGTTAAAGTTGCTAAGTTGCAGAGTTTGAAAGGAAAGTATGAGACATTGAAGATGGGAGAAGAACATAATATAACATCCTTTATGGCTAAAGTGAATGAACTTGTTATAAAAATTAGATGTGTCGATGAAACTCTTAAAGAAGATGAGATTGTTGCTAAACTGTTAAGATCTTTGCCTCCTGCTTACAAAGCTAAAGATGTTTCTATTGATGAGATCCAAAGTGTGGCTATTGTGACAAGAGACATGTTGGCTGGGAAGCTTGCTACATTTGAGCTGAGTGAATTTGGAGAATCACATGGTAAATCTAAGACTAATTTTAAAGCCTTTGTATCTAGGAAGCAAAAGTATGATCCGGGAGAGATTTCATCTAGGGTTTCAAAATATGAAAGAGAAATGAGAGAGATGGAAGAACAAAAGAAAGAGTCAAATGAGCTTGAAGCACTTATTGATCAGAGATTGCCTAAGGGAGTCAGTAAGTATGATGGAAATTTACCTTTGAAATGTTTCTCTTGTAATAAGACAGGACATTTTGCTTCTACGTGCCCTGAAAGAATGTCTAAGTATGATAAGCATGAAAGGCATGATATATTTGATAAGCATGATAGATATGAGAAGCATGACAAGTATGATAAGCCCTATAAGCGTAACCAGAAGTACATATATTAGAAGAGATGTTATTATGCTATTGATGAAGGTGTGATTGATGAAGAATCATACAATGGGAATTTAAAAGAAGAATTTGTATTTATTGCTATCAAGGAAGATGATCCGATACCAGTGAATTCTACAAGTTGCATTGTTAAGGAGAAATATTTGGATGCTAAGATTGAGGAGAGAGATGAATGGGTAATTGATAGCAGTTGTTCACATCATATGAAAGGTGATAAAAGAAAATTTGTAAGTATGTAGAGGTATGATTGTGGTATAGTGAGATTTGGAGATGACAAAGCTTGTGTGATTCATGGTAGAGGATCTATATCTTTTGATTGTAAGAATAATATTGATGATGTCTTATATGTTGAAGGTTTAAAGAATAATCTTTTGAGTGTTGGACAGATTATTGACAAGGTATATGATTTGCAATTCAAGAATGGTAAATGCAAAATTTTGAATGGCTCCGAAATAGAGATTGCATCAGGGACTAAGACTAAAGGTAATATCTTTCACTTGAATGTCGATGAGAAAATTTGTTTGATTGATCAGATAGATGAAAGTTGGTTGTGGCATAGGAGGATGTGTCATGTTAATTTTGATTGCATGATAAGGACAAGTTCTACTCAAGCTATTAGAGATTTGTCTAAGATTGTAAAGCCTTCTAATCTGATACGTAAAAAATGTTAGTTGGTAAAGCAAACAAGAAATTCATTTAAGATTAAGTTGTATACATCTAATGGATTATTGGATCTTGTGCATACTGACTTATGTGGTCCTACAAGAGTGAAAAGCATAAAGAGAGATAGGTATTTCACGTTGTTGATTGATGACTACTCTAGAATGATGTGGGTTACCTTTCTAAGGGAGAAATCAAAAGAATTAGAGAAATTTAAGATATTCAAAGCTAAGGTGGAGACTAAGACAGGATTGAAGCTGAAGTGTCTGAGATCTGACAAAAGAGGAGAATTCACATCAAGTGAATTTGATACATTTTGTGAGAGGAATGGAATTAGAAGACATTTATCTACTCCTAGAACCCCTTAGCAGAATGGAGTCATTGAAAGAAATAACAAAACCATTTTGGATGTTGCTAGAACTATGTTGATTGAAGGAACTATTGTGCAAACCTTTTGAAAAGAAGCTATTAGCATTGATGTTTACACATTCAACTAAGTGCATATTAAAGGTGATTCCAATAAGACTCCTTATGATTAATGGTTTGGTCATGTTCCTATAGTTAAATATTTCAAAGTTTTTGGAAGCAAATGTTATATCAAAAGAGATGAGGATATAGGAAAGGTTGATGCAAGATGTGATGAAGGAATATTCTTGGGATATTCTACTAAGAGCAAGGTCTACCAGTGTTACAATAAGAGATTGAAGAAGATAGTGGAAAGTGCAAATGTGAAGGTTGATGAATGCCATGGGAAGAAGATCAGAGCATGTGGATATGAGATTGATGATCAGGACATTGTTTCAAACCCTATGCAGAATGAGATCTTAAAGCATAATGCTCTAATAGAGACAGTTAATCCAGATATGGTTGTTGTTGGTGAAGAAGTTCAAGAACCTGAAAAATCAGAACAATCAGAAGACTCTGAAGTATGTGAGATTGAATCATTCAAAAAATCAAATTATGGGTGATAAGTGCATGCACCTGAAAATGGTCTAAAGATAATTAGTTAAATACGTAGTTATTTAATTAATCCCCCTTCCCAATTAACCGAATTCACAAGCAATTTGATTAATTTCCCTATTCATCTACTAGTAAATAAGTCTACATGATTTATTTATATACTTCATTTCATATCCCCTTTGATTAATTAATCTTAATTAATTAATCCTCCCCCCACTTAAATTCATTCTTCTAATCTCATATTTAGTTAAAACAAATCAAATCATGATTTGTTGAGATTAATTATCTTTTTCTAATTATTTGAATTTCTAAATTCAAATATGAGCACATGGCTCCTAACTTTTAACCACCTAACCTAACCACCCCCTAACCTAACCCATTCTATCTAATCCTGGGTTTAACTAGCCCTATCTTATCTTTCACATCCTAACCTCTTTTAGTCTAACCTCTTATGGGTTGGATATTCTCCCCTTGAGACACATGTCACTTTTTCCACATGTATACTCCCTTGGATACTTGCCCTCTCATGAGCAAGGTTCCTTGACACTTGTCACCACAGAGATGACAAGTGTCCCTTCCTCCAACCTCTTCATCAACTTCCTCAATCTTGGCCTTTGATATCTTCAGATTGAATCTGGACTGTTGATTCCTACCACTTCAGCTTTGGCCTTGGAATTCCTATAAATACCCCTCATTTTGGAGCAATAAAGATCCCTTGCATCCTATATTTTAGCATCATTACTATAGGCATTTTTATCTCAATCATCTACCATAATTATCATTTTAGATTAATCATGCATACAATCATGCATCTCATATCATTTGCACAATCAATCATGATTAAGTAGCTACTCAACTCTTGAGTTGTCACTATTGAAGGTCATTGGTCCTCTGAAAGCCAACAATTCTACAACCTTCAAGGTCCTCAAGAATAGAGGAAGATGGGACATTTGAAAGGAGGCTATGGGTTTGCATCTTTAATTTATCTCTTGTATTTACTTCCTACTAATTATGTCTTATTGTCTCATCTATGTGTATTTTTGTTTCCATTAACCATATTTTTAGCAGCACATTAATTGGCACCCACCATCCAAACATTAGCTCTCTTGGTCCAAACAGTAGCTCTCACGGTCCAAATAGTAGCTCTCTCGGTCCAAACATTATCTCTCTTGGTCCAAACAGTAGCTCTCACAATCCAAACATTAGCTCTCTCAGTCCAAACAGTAGCTCTCATGGTCCAAACAGTAGCTCTTTCGGTCCAAACAGTAGCTCTCATGGTCCAAACAGTAGCTCTTATGATCCAAACAGTAACACTCTTGATCCAAACAGTAGCTCTTATAGTCCAAACAGTAGCTCTCTTAGTCCAAACATTAGCTCTCATGATCTAAACAGTAGCTCTCATGGTCCAAACATTAGCTCTCTTTGTCCAAACAATATCTCTCACGGTCCAAACGTTAGCTCTCTTGGTATGAATGTTAGCTTTCTCATATTTCAACATTAACTCTCCAAGGTTAAGCTTGCTAGGTATAAACATCAATTTTATCAGTCTGCACATCAACTCTTGGAGTCAAAACAACCATTGTCTAAGTTCCAACATCATTTTTTTAAACTTTAGAGTTCTTAGTTCAAACAACAGCTCACTTGGTCTAAATGTCATCTCTTCTAGTCTAAACAACAGCTCTCTTGGTCTAAATTTCAACTCTTCGGGTCTAAACAACAACTCTCTTGGTCTAAATGTTAGCTCTCCTGGTCTAAACAATAGCTCTCTTGGTCTAAACATCATCTCTCCTAGTCTAAACAACAACTCTCTTGGTCTAAACGTCATCTCTTCTAGTCTAAATAGTAGCTCTCTTGGTCTAAATGTCATCTCTTCTGATCTAAACAGCAGCTCTCTTGGTCTAAACGTCAGCTCTTCTGGTCTAAACAACATCTCTCTTGGTCTAAACGTCAGCTCTCCTGGTCTAAACAAAAACTCTCTTGGTCTAAACGTCAGCTCTCCTGGTCTAAACAATAGCTCTCTTGGTCTAAATGTCAGCTCTTTTTGTCCAAATGTCAGCTCTCTTGGTCTAAACTATAGCTCTTTTGGTTTGAATGTCAACTTGCTCATATTTTAACACTAGATCTCCCAATTTTCACTTGCTAGGTCTAAACATCAATTGTCTGAGTCTTCAAATCAAATAGCTAGGTCCAAATACCCAATTTGTTGAGTCTAAACATCATTATTTTGAACTTTAGAGTCACTGCATTGCAGAATGGCATTTATGATCTATCCCTCAGCATTCCTGGTCAGTTTGTCAGTGTTTTTGGTCAGTTTGGTAGCATTTATGGTCATTTTTTCAGCATTTTTGTCAGTATAGTAGTGTTTCTGGTAATTTTGTTAGCATTTCTAGTCAGTATAGCAACGTTTCTGGTAATTTTGTCAGCATTTATGGTCAATATAGCAATGTTTTTGGTCAGTGTAGTAGCATTTCTGGTAAACTGCACCAAAATCAGAAAACAAAAGCAACCCATTTCTCAGACAGTCAAACATATTGATTAGGTCATCTTCTCAGTTCACTCAATCAGGTAATCTTCTATCAAAATAGATTCAAAGATAGACACACTAAGGTTCTCAAGTATTCATCTCCAACAAGTTCAAGATCTAACATCTCAAATTGCATCATCATATTTTCTTTGATAAACTGATAATTCAAACATAGTTTCTCATCAAGATCTATCATCCTTTATCATGAAACTACAATGCTTGATCAGATTAACCTCATTCTCTATCATAGGATATATCATTCCTATCCAACTTGGTCATATCAAAAATCATAAAATTTGCACTCCAAACTAAGATCGAAAAACTTGCAAACTCGCAAATACTTGAATGATCATTTCATGTCTTATCAATCTATCATATTTACCCCGACAATTAATCACTTACTAAGACACATTATAGAAAATTGAAACCTCGCAAAACATTTAGAACACATGTATGCCTATTTTAACCAGGGCTCAGAGATGAAAGATCAAAGAAACATAAATAGAAACACTTGAAATGGCAGACGATCATGAGGAAATGGCACAAGGAAATGAAATACAAGAAGAAGAGATAACTGATCAACACATCAAGGAAATCCAACAATCTCCTAAATTTGATAAATTCGTGGAGAAAATATTGGAAGGTGAAAAAGAAAAATACTTCATAATGTTAGCAAAATCTGGTGCTAAACTTCCCCAAGATTTTGACGTAAACAATTTATGACAAAGAGGAATAAAAATGAAGAAATTTTCAATTGTGGGAAGGATGACATAATAATTCCTGATGATACAAGAACTCATGAGGACACACGAAGAAATAATGATGACATGAGAAGGAATCATGATGATACAAGAACTCATGAGTACACATGAAGAACTAATGATGACACAAGAAGGAATCACGATGATACAAGAAGAGATCATGATCACACAAGAACTCATGATGATACAAGGAGAAATTGTGTCGATGATCCTCTCTTAACTATCATGCAATAGATACAAACCCTTCAAATGCAAATTCAAGATATAAAAAGAGGAACTACTAAGAAGTATTCACTTCAAGAAATTTGTCCTTATCCATTTGATAGGAGTCTCAACATGATACCTTTTCCTCTAAATTGTGAAACTCCTAGATATGACAAATATAATGGAAGAACTGATCCCCAAGATCATATAAGAGAATTTTGCACTATGAGCATGAAATTCGCACATGAAGACACATACTTTATGAGGTTATTTCCAAAGAGATTAAGTGGACAAGCTATGAAATGGTTCTCGAAACTTCCACTCAGAATTAGATCATTTGTAGAATTGGTGGAAAAGTTTGTTTCACAATATGTGTACAACATTCAACATGAGATCACAATGCTAGACTTGTGTCACACCAAGCAAAAGAGTGGAGTACCTTTCATGATGTTTGTACAAAGGTGGAGATGATTAGCTGCATGATATCCTGATATGGTGCCAGAATATGAAAAAGATGGACATATTCATTGACAATCTAAATGAACAAATGAGTTATAACCTAAAAATGCAATGTCATCCAAGTTTCACAAAGATGATTGATGGAATCAGGATTGAGGAAGCTATGGTAAAGAAAGGAGAGTTGAAGATACACAAAGAAGGAGTTAATCCTCCTCCCAACAATACTACTAATAATAACAACAATGATAATCCCAAGTTTTGTAATAGAAATCAAAACATCGTCAATGATGGGATAGTGGATAATAATAATATGAAACCAAAGAAACCAGTTTTCAATTTATCAAATCACACAGTAGTGGCTCAACAAGATAATAATAAACCAAAACCAACTTTATATAATTTATTCCATAGGAAATTTACCAACATCGGTGAGCCACTTGGGTTAGCATTAAAGACACTTCTTGCAAACAAGTTGATTACCTTGCCAGAAGTAAGAAACTTTGAACCCAAGGTAAAACCTGCTTGGTAGAATGACAACCATTATTATGATTTTCATCGAAACAAAGGACACCAAACCGATGATTGTCAGCGGTTAAAACATGTCATCCAAGATTTGATTAATAATGGAATAATAACTATGGATTGGCATAAGACAAATGAATCGCACACAACTATCAAAAATCCGCTTCCTAATTATGAGAAGGGTGAATCATCAATGGTGCAAAATGGCAAGGGTAAAGCAAAAGTGAACTATGTTCATACCTATGATAACGTGGTCAATGTGATTGTGGTCAAAGAGAAACAACAAGAAGAACCTGATCATGTTATCACAAGAAGCAAAGCCAAAGTTACTTTGTCGGGCCCTACAATTGACACGTCATCCACTTCAAAACAATATAGTCTAGTGGATCAACTACAAAAAACTCCCGCGCAAATATCAATTTTAGAAATTTTAAAACTTTCACCCGCACATAAAGAAATTTTAGAAAGAGTTCTAGTAGATACAATGGTATCCAAAGATATTTGTGTAGATCAATTCCAAACTATGGTGGGATACCTCACAATGCCTCATTTCTTATCATTCACAGAACAAGATGACATGTTTCTGCAACATCCCCATAACGCTCACTTGCATATTGAAGTCCTTATTCATAAAACATGCGTTAAATGTGTCCTAATAGATGGAGGATTTGGCTTGAATATTTTCTCATTAAGTCTTGTTTGTGATTTAGGTTATTCTGAAGATGCAGTTGATCCCCGTAAAAAGATCACAATCAAAGCATATGATGAAGAAGAACGTTCCTCCAAAGGAATTGTGGTATTACCCATCAGAGTAGGACCCTTGTAAAAAGATATAGCATGCCAAGTTCTAGACCTGGATTTATCATACAACATACTTTTGAGAAGACCATGGATTCATGACATACAAGCTATTCCCTCAACTTATCACCAATGCTTGAAGTTTTCGTACAATGGGAAAGAAATCACAATTTCAGCAAACTCAAATCCATTTCAATATTGTAGTAATTTGAAAACGGCACAAGAGGTCATTGTTCAACATAATAGAGAGGTGTCATCTTCAAAAACACAATCAAAGGAAAAATCATTTTCCTCAATCTTGTCAAGTTTTCAAAAATAGATATAGTTGGGAGATCAAGGGAACGGAGAATATTCACTATCAAAATTACCACTTTCTCTTATATCTTATGGTAAACCATCAAACTCAAAACAACAACCAATTGTAAAACCTCTTCCAATATTTGATGGAGAATTTGTTAGTGTTGGGACATTATCTGAGGAAACAGAGGACAAAGATGTGCTACAATGGCTATATAAGGATGAAGAAGTTCAACAAAAAAATCAATAATGTCAAAATACCCACAGAGAAATATGGAATAGGATTTAACATCCTTCAAAAAATGGGATATACTGGAATAGGTCATGTAGGAAAGAGAAAAGAAGGTATATTAGAACCCATACAACCTCATACTCAACAGGCTATAGACAAATCAGGCTTAGGGTATTGACAAGTTACTCCACAAGAAGAAACATCTTCTAGGCAACAAAAAAATGAACATGAAAAAAGACAAGAGCATCTTGCAATCAAAATAGAAGAAGCATCTTCTAAACAACAAGAACAAGAAAACATAAGATCACATAAAGAGAGAGCTTCTAATTAGAAAAAATGACAAAAAATGGCACTTCCCAAGCAAAGTCAACTCCCAATCAAAATAGACAAAAAGCTGGTATAAAGCAAGGAGAACTAATAGCAAGACTAACAAAACTAAATATCAGCCCAAAGGAAGCTGGATGTGAGAGAAGAAAAGAGATAGCAAGGAAAATAGAAGAAACAAACCAAAAGCTATATGAACAAATCTGCAGATTGCAAGCTGCCAGTGAGACAGATTCCAATGAATGGGAATGGGATTCCTATCATTCTGAACAATCAGTTGAAGAAACCTGC
This sequence comes from Cryptomeria japonica, assembly GCF_030272615.1. Taxonomy (NCBI): domain Eukaryota; kingdom Viridiplantae; phylum Streptophyta; class Pinopsida; order Cupressales; family Cupressaceae; genus Cryptomeria; species Cryptomeria japonica. The sequence continues at coordinate 695,244,924 of NC_081407.1, forward strand.
TATGAAGAAGATGTGGGTGTCGATGTATTTCATGCGTATGTAGGACAAATGTTAGGAACTATATCAGTTGAATTAGAATCACATTCAATCAACTTGGATTTAATCGAGGACGATCAAGAACTACTTGCAAGAGGTCATTCTGACGAGAGTATCTTCCTAGACATTGAAATACGTATTGAAGGCTTTGACATTTCTATCATGATCCTTAATTCCTTTGAAACATCTCAACCTGAGGATCCCTTACCTTTAATATATCCTAAACTTATTGATTGTGATAATGAAGGACATACTGAAATTGATACATTTCCTAATGACCATGCTATAGCCTTATACCTCAATGCAATTGAGCCTACAACAACTTCCACCAGGGATTTTGCCAACGCATCTTCCAATCAAGTGGGTGCCAAATCTCCCAGTCGCAAAAGTAAAAATAAAGAAAAAATTATCAGTTCTAATGTTGAAAACCATTTATTGGCAACATTAGACCAAGGAAAAGTAAAAAGAAAGGATGCATCTAATGGTGAAAACCTCCTTGAGGCACCGAAAGATGGGAGATTTGACACCTTACTTGAATATTATCAAGAGAGATCATCTATGTTGATTGAACCAACAGAGGCAGTCAACATTCGAACAATAGATCAACCAAAGACTCTACATCTGGCAACCTCTCTATCAGAACAAGAAAAGCAGAAATATCTGGAATTTTTCAAAAGATGATAAATCAATTTCGCTTGGTCATATGCAAACATGCTAGGGTTGAATCCAGATCTTATAATGCATCACCTAAATGTTTCTCTAAGAACTAAACTAGTAAAATAGAAATTGAGGAAGATGCATCCTCATATAGCTCTCCTTGTCAAAGTAGAACTGAAGAAATTACTAGATGTGGGATTCATCAAACCTATGGCATATCCTCAATGGGTATCAAACATAGTTCTTATTTCTAAACCAGATAAAAGTATTAGAGTGTGCACAAACTTCAAAGATCTCAATAATGCATGTCCAAAGGATGACTTTCCTTTGCCTAATATTGACATTATTGTCGATTTAACTACTGGACATTCTATGTTTTCCCTAATAGATGGTTTCTCAAGATATAATCAAATTAAAATAGATCCAGAAGATCAAGAAAAAACAGCTTTCACATGTCCATGGGGTACTTTCTGCTAGAACGCCATGCCATTTGGACTAAAGAATGCAGGTGCTACATATCAAAGAGCCATGACAAACATATTCCATGACATGATGCATACATTCATGGAAGACTATGTAGATGACATATTGGCAAAATCATACAACTGAGAGGAACATCTAGAAATACTGGAAAAGATCTTTGATCGGTTAGAACAATACAAGCTAAGGCTCAATCCCAAGAAATGTGCCTTTGGTGTCACTTCACGTAAGCTATTGGGATACGTTGTTTTAGCTAGAGGTATAGAAGTATATCTGGCTAAAGTTAAAGCAATCATGGAAATGACATCTCCCAAAAATATATGTCAAGTCAGATCACTTCAAGGAAGATTGCAATCAATTAGAATATTTGTTGCTCAGTTGGCAAATAAATGTCAACCATTTACACATCTATTGCACAAGAATGTTCATTTCAAATGGGACAATCAATGTGAAGAAGTATTCAACAAGATCAAGGAATATCTCATGCAACCACCGGTACTAATGTCACCAATTCAAGGTAATTTGTTGTTACTGTGTATCAGCCACAAAAGTATCATTAGGAGTTATGCTCATACAATAGAATCATGAAGGAAAAGAATGAGCTATTTACTACATTAGCAGACATTGGTGGCATACAAGCTCAATTATTCACCAACAGAAAAAGAATGCTTAGCAGTAGTGTTTGCTTCTTAAAAGTTGCAACACTATCTACTCTCTCAATCAATTAGACTAATTGCTAAAATAGATCCCTTAAAGTATTCTCGTGGTAAGGCAACATTAACAGGAAGATTAGCAAAATGGGTCATGATCCTGAGCAAATTTGATATTGAATATGTGGACATAAAAGATATCAAGGGACAAGTTATTGCTATTAAACATTGAATTTCCAGATGTTGATATCCTCATAGTCACCAAATAGACATGGCAATTATACTTTGATGGTTCATATACCGAGCATGGATCAGAAGCAGGCATTTTATTCATCATGCCACAAGGTCACACAATTCCAAAGGCATATAAATTGAGTTTTCCATGCACCAATAATACAACAAAATATGAAGCTTTGGTCACAGGAATCAAGATGGCCATAGAATGGAACATCACACAACTACAAGTATTTGGAGACTCTCGGTTCATCATTAATCAAATTAATGATGATTATCAAACAAAAAATGACAAACTAATGCCTTATAAAAAGATGGTAGATGATTTCAAGAAGTATTTTATAGAAATCACTTTTGAGTAGATCCCAAAAAATGACAACAAAGCAGCAAACTTCATGGCAACCCTTGCTTCTCTACTTCAGACATAGGAAAATCAAGAGCATTACGAATTCCTGGTGGAAGAATTGTTTTACCTTGCCCATAACTATCTCAACTCCCAAATTATATGTCACCTTGTTGGGCATGATTCCTCCCTCTATGGCCAAATTTATACATGAAAGATAACACCTTCCCCCCTGACTTGTCAAAGAACTAAAAGCAGAATTTCATCCACCAATCTTCTCATTATACTCTTGTCATGGATACCTTTTTTAAACGAGGTCTAGACGGTACTCTCTTAATATGTCTCAAGCAAGAAGAATTTGAAAAGGCCTTAAACATGAAGTCCACAATGGCATTTGTGGCACTCATTCAAGTGATCTTACCCTTTCAAAAAAACTCATACACTTGAGCTATTATTGGCCAACTATGGAACGAGATTCTTTTTAGATAGCTAAAACATGAAAACAATGTAAGATCCATGGCAATTAAATTCACACACCAGCACAAGAGTTTCATGCTTTAGCAACATCTTGGTTGTTCTGCCAATGGGGTCTTGATCTACTAGGAAAGATAAATCCTCCTTCATCCAATGGTCACAAATTCATCCTTGTAGCTACGGAATATTTTACAAAATGGATTGAGGCAATACCTCTCACAAATATCACAGGAAAACAAATTACTACATTTACCTTGAACTACATCATATGTTGTTATGGCATACCCCTGACCATTATCACTGATAATGGGCGACCATTCAAGAACCAGGATGTACAAGAGATTTGTGAGAAATTTCAGATCCAACATAGATTCTCCACACCCTACTATCCACAAGGGAATGAACAAGCAGAAGCATAAAAAAAACAATTTTGAAAATCCTCAAAAAGACAATGAATGATGCTGGCAGAGAATGGTATATTCAATTAAACCTTTCTCTATGGGCCTATCATACTAGTATATGCACTCCTATAGGAGACACACCTTTCTCTCTTGTCTATGGATCAGAAGCAATAATACCAATAGAAGTAGAGATACCTTCTCTGCGAGTATCATTAAAAGGCCTTAT